>NW_009938808.1:10379-19333 GCF_000696875.1 Nestor notabilis | reverse complement strand
TTTCCCTACCCAAGATGTGCCTCTGCTTGGTGCACCTCAGGCTGGGAGGCTGACCAAGCTTCTGAGCTCCCACCTGAAATTCAGCACAGCCCCAACACTTGTGCTGGTCTTGCAGGAACCTGCCAATAGGACCTACAGACACATATGGAAGGGAATCTGCACCTAACTGGTCTTCAACAGTCCTTCATCTCTTAATTCTGCATCATTAATTTACGCTCACAAATGCAATGGTTGCATCCTGACCAGGTTTAAGATGAAGAACACCCATCCTCACTCTGCTCCATTTCCAAAACAAATCTTTATGGGACAGGTGAAGCTCTCCTCACATCAACAAGCTTTGAGTGAGGCATGGCCACACTGAGTTCACACAAATAAGCTCTACTCCAGTGCTTTGAGACCTTTCCACAGTTTGCCCCCAGACCAGAACAGCATTTAAAGTCATTTTTCATTTTTTATATTTTTTAATATGTAAATTGATTTCAAAGGCATTTGGAGGGGGACATCACCAACCTCTCCTCCCGTGGGCTGAAGCCACCAAGATCTGCAATGCTGTTGGGATTTTGCCCAGAAGCTGCAAGGAGATGGGAAGTTGGCTTTTCCATACAATGCTCCGAGCTTCTCTGAAGGCAGAGCTTAGGCAGCTAGAACACCTTATTGTCCCATGTAACAGTGTTTTCTAAATTGCCCAAAATGGAGGTGGTAAAACATCCGTGCTGGTGGTGCTTGAGCTGTATGGGCTATTAGGGAAGAGAGTAACGGGAGTCAAATGCTGCGCTAAGCATACACTTATAGCCAAATAAATGGACAAAAGGTCAAATCAAAGACTATCCACATTTGAGGTTTATTTCAGGACCCCTTCTTCTATCACTACTAGGGGAGCCACAGCCCTTTCAGAAACAAGCTGTTCCTGCTATTGCTGGCTTTGGACAAAAAGCATACTGCTGCTAACCTCTTACATAAAGTGAGCAGACAAACAGCTGAATTGCTGACCCCTAATGGCCTTTTCCCTAGGATTTGTGGGTTTGCACAAAGAAGCCAACATTTTACATGCAGCCCTTGATGGAGTTTGGAATTGTGCAGAAACACTGCTTGGAGAGCACACTCTTAACCCAATTGTTTGTGTACAATGTTCCTCCTCTCTGGTGCCAAACACTGTAGGTCCCCGGGTTATTTTTTTGTTGTTTTTTTTTAAGCTGCTTGGCCATACACAACTTTGAAACCCTGTATATACCTCCATTGCCATTAACATTGTGATGTAAGTGCAAGCCTGCAGTCAAGGACATTCCTCTTTGTTGCAGTCCATACTCTTTTTTCAGCTGAGCACTCAGAGAGCAGTAGATACAAGGTCCAAAATTATTAAACACTTATTGGATACAAACGTGCAAGTTTTCTGTGGCTGAATGCAAGGAGCAGGCAGCAATATGCATCGGGTTTATTTTGTGAGTGGGAGATATCTAGCAAGAGCAGCTGACTCAGTTTGAGTTTTGACTAAACAATTCTCTTCATCCTTGCTTGCAGATTGTTTAACAGATTTTTATAGACTTCTGTCAATTGGCAACAGACACAAAACATCCGTAAGGAAGTACTATTTCCCTCCGAGTGGAGAACCACGGGCAAACCTCAGGCACAAGATGCCAACCTGCAGTAAAGTACCGCCTTGCCATTAAACCACAGGCTATGCTGACTTACCCTTGCTCAGCAAACCCCAGTGTCTCCAGCAGCCTGCCCCCATCAGATCCATTAAAACTACTCAAACACAGCAGTAAAAACATGCACTGCAGCAGAGTACTTCAAGGACCACACACTGCCTGTTACCAACGCACTGGATGTTTTCAAGCCTCCCCAAGTAATCAAGCCTCACACCTCAGAGGATGAGAAAGGACAAGCGATCCAACAGCCCGACTGGTATATTTACACAAACCAAAGATGAAAGCACAGAACGCTACAATGCTTGAATTCAACAATAACAAAACAGCATTCAGACATAACAGCCAGCACAAAAATCACCATTGTACGTTTGGTTTCCAATCAATTGAGCTCTGAGCTACTAAAAACTACTGTATATACTATTCCATAGTCTTCAGCTATACTAAATCCTACCTTCGCATTTTTGTTTTAATTCAAAAGACATAATTGTTGTGAACAGACAAAGTGTTACCTGGAATACACTTCAAATGCAAATTAAAGTCTCTGTAAAATTATTGTAATGCAAGAGTACCATGGTTTATTAACAGCAGATTTGCAAGGTTAATTTTCAATTATGTATTTCTTATTAGTTTCCTAGCTGTCTTGCTATTATTAAAGAGGAAGATACTTTCAATATGTCCAGCTTCTGTGGCACTATTACTGATAATTATTCCTATTTTCCAATTTGTGTTACTCTCATGTCTTGCAAAATTTGTAATTAACGAGCAAATAATTATAGCAGCACTTACTAGAGCTGCTTTAGTTAAGGCTGTGTCAGCTTTTGTATTAGGATCCCCATTTTTCAAGGGTTTATAACTCAAGCATAAAAATTCACTCTGGGCAAAGCCTTGTCATAAGAGCTGTCTGCTGAGTATGATTTTTTTGCTTTTAAATGTTTCTAAGCAACATTATTTGGTTCGTTTTTTAAGTTATGGACATTAAAAAAACCGCAAAACATAAACTTCCAAGGACATTAAGTTCAGAGTTCTCCATTTTTTATGCTCCAATGCCTCTGAAGTAAAGACATTTTATTTTAAGGTGAAGGCATTCACCTTTAAAAACACAAAATAAGATGCCTCAGCATCTCCAAAGACCAGAACCAGGTTTTTAATGCCTAGTGGTCATTAGCTTTACAAAACAGACCCAGAAGAGAGCTTGACATTTAGGGTTGTTTACGCTGATCCCAACCAGTTAAGCATTCATGTACACACTCAATTAAGGCACATGAGTGGCCCTTAGGAGTCAACAGGCCTGTCCACACTCTCAGAGATGCACATGCATTCACTGCCCTGATTGAGCAAAACAAAGCATTTCTTTTGAGGCAAGTTTTAGGCTGTCCCTATTCACTGCAAACTGTTGTCCACATGCTTGGGAAAACTGAGCATCACAAGATTCAGTTCTTCAGGATGCTGAGGACCCTGTGTTCTTGAAACCTACAGGACTTAAGAGGCTCAGCACCTTCTTAACAAGATGCTCAGCATCATGCAGTGTCTTGTCTGGTACCAGTATAAAACTTACCACAAAACTATTCTTCTCTTTCAGCTGGAAGTGGAAACTCAAAGGGAAAAAGGGAAAAGCAGCATATTCTGAAACACAAGGTTTGCTGTACCCACATGTACTTTGCCACAAACAATAACGACAGCTCTAGAACAAAAAGATTCAAAGTTTAGGCACTGCAGGAGAGCTTGTTACAGCTGTTTTCCCTAAAAATCCTATGTGGTCGGTCACCCAGAAAACGCTGAATGCACCCCTTCATTACTGCCTGGTCTTACTATGCCTCCTACTGCAAAGATTCTTGGTGCAGTCATCTAGCTCCTGGGAAGCCACCCTTGGAATTGTTTAACCGCAATTCTAGGTTTAATTAAAGCAAGACCACTGTAATTCAGCCAACAGAGAATAGCAGCAAGTCAACATATCAGGTTTAGCTCATTTTAGGCAAATTTTAAAGAGCAGGGTGAGTAAGACACTTTCAGCAGCAAAAATACATGCGAAAAAACCCTCAAGCATTACTGAGAAACACAGTCAGAGAGAAGACCTACCTGTATCAGTCACAGCAAGTCATGGAACACAAAGTTTGTCCTCTTGAAAATCCAGGCATCTTCTCTCTTAAACCTCCTTACCAAAAAAGAAGGTGCAGACTCAGTCCACCTCTTGTTTAATTTCCTTTGACTTCCATCAGCTGAGGCTATTCACACCCTAGTTTGGTGTAATTATCTCCTCATGTTTGAGTTAATTTCTAAAAAGGGCAACCCCTTTCTTAATCTCTTAGTCAATCCAGAGCCATGGCACTCGAGCCTTTTACCACAATGACTAAGACGGGTGCAAATATACCTTCCCACTGGTGCCATCCTCATGACATACTTTACAAGCCCATTAGCAAATCCACCAATAATTACAGGAATGTTCAGATATTTATTTCTGAAAAGCACATACAGAATCATAGAATTGTTTATGTTGGCAAAGACCTTTAAGATCATCAAGTCCAACAGTTAACCCAGCACTGCCAAGTCCACCACCAAACCATGTCCCTAAGCCTACATGTCTTTTAAATACCTCCAGGGGTGGTGTCTCCATCACATCCCTAGATAGCCTGTTCCAATGCTTGACAACCCTTCCAGTGAAGAAATGTTTCCTAATATCCAATCTAAATGTCCCCTGGTGCAACTTGTTACCCTTCTCTGGACATGCTGCAGCACCTCAATGTCTGTCTTGGCGTGAGAGGCCCAAAACTGAACACAGTATTCAAGGTGCAGGCTCACCAGTGCTGAGTACAGGGGAGCGATGACTGCTCTAGTCCTGCTAGCCACACTATTGCTGATATCAAGCTTGGCACAGCCACAGCCAATGTTAAGCTGTAATAAACCTTTGACATATAAACCAACTGTTGATCTTTCAGCTAAATATTTTCTCTGGATGACCTAGTGTCATGAGCTTCCCCAGTTCAGATTAGCTTGCTAAATCTAGTCAGAGGAATCTGTATGTACTGATATTCCACAGTTGCTGATGGCCTCACATTTTGACTGTAACCATGGTGCTGCTGGATTTATCATGGCTGCATGGCACAATGTGTATCTCATTATTCTTTCCAGGCAGCTTTGTATAGCTTTTATTTAGCTGTAAAAATAATTTACATTTCTTAAACATCTGAATTAAAGATAAAATAGAACTATGACATTGAGAGCTGGAGATCTTACGCAAATTTATTTGTAAACATAAAGCACATTTAGAATGCAAAAATACACAAATGTCTTCTACAAATCACCCATCTCTTAGAGAAATTAATTCTTTACTTTTTTAAGAATGATGCCTTCATATATTATCTACATAGTTGCAACACGAATTGAAACTCGGTAGAAAATCCAAAGTGAAATTTGGGTACCCTGGGCTGCCGAAGAGATCAGTTACATGACAAGGAATTTTTTCACTTCTGCTTCATTGACTTGAAGTTGTTCTAGGTCACCAGCCCGTGGCACTCTCCAGCAGCAGCTCCTGGCCTGGGATGAAATTATGGCTCCACTGAAGTCACTGACAAACTCTTGTTTGGCTTTACAGGGGCCATGATGTTCAGCTGTGCTAAGTGACGAACAGGAAATGCAGTGACACCACGAGTCCACCTCATAGTGCTCATGTGCTCACATCACACACAACCCAAGCACCTGGTCCAAAAGCTGTGTTATTCAAATATTCCAGAATAAGATTTCTGTGAAAACCCAGCTACTTGAATCTAATTCCTTTACACCCAAGCATCATAAATCCAAGTGATTTTTATTGTCTTTTGGGATTTCAGAATAGCATAGAATGTATTTTTTAAAGTGGGATAGAAGCAATGAGGGGTTTTCTGACTATAAAGCTACTTTGTGCAAATAATCTAACAGTAGCTATTTTGATTTCAAAGTGATCACAGATTTTGAATACAAATATGGCTTCATAAAATTTCTTTTAAGACTTTAGACAATTTCTCTCTGCTCTAACCTCAGGCTTTTCCTTTTAGCCCCTTCTCGAGCTTGGTTGTTTGAACATTGTCTCTCACATGAGATACCTGCTTTATACTTTCTTGGGGAAAAAAAATAAAATCAGTGGTTGTTTTCTTGACTTTCCAATAGAATAATCCATATGAGGTCACAATTTGATGAACAATTTCAGTTTAACATCACTTCTATTTGGTGGAAGCAGCATCCAAACCATCTCAGAAATGTCCATGCTTCCCATCCTTCTGCCACACTGAATTCTCCACTGGGTAGGTCCTATTCCCATGGCACCTGAATAAAAAAAAAAAAAAAAAAAAAGTGGAGAATTATTTCCTAAGAGGGAAGAAAAAAAAAAAAAGAAAAGGCATAAAAATAATAGGTGCCAATACCCTACTTCTTCTTCAGCTGTGTTTCCATGTTGAGGCCCAATACAACTCTTGAACCAAAAGTAACACAGAAAATGACTTCTCCTTTAGTCAGAAAGCAGTTCTACAGTGTGTTGGCTTTGCTGAACCTGTATAAATCCACACCACCCAAACTTCTGAGCCTCTGCTCATTATACTACATATAAAGGCATCCAGCTGCGTTTTGCTGTGTCTTGCAGATCACATCTACATGAAGTCAGCTATCGTCTCAGATACATTAGAATAGTTATTTCTGCATTTCATACTAACAGACACACGATTTAACTTTACCTCTTGACTGCCACACAACGCTGCTTGGCTTTTGGTGCATACAGCTGGGATGAACAGGACAAAACCCTGCCCGATTTGCATTTCTCCTGCCTGCAGCTTGCTGCCAGCTTGGGGGAAGCCCAGGCAGTGAGAGGCTGCCTATGGAGCACTTCAGGAGCCCTTTCAATTTGAAAGATGATTTCTTATTATAGATTTGGACATTCAGCAGCCAACAGGCTGATCCGGACACCCACTCTTCTAAGTACTTGGTAAGGACTTATTTGCTTCAATAAGTATGCCCCTTATTTACCTCAATATCATAGTCAGTGACAGAGTTGGGAGCACAAGGAACACAGGCTCAGGTAAATTTTGACTTTCAAATTGTACTATATAATAAATTTAATTGTAAATTAAATAAATGGGTTTAAATTGTTTTGATGTTGGATTTTTTTAATTTCACCTTCTGAGAAACTGCACAGGGAAGAAACTCCAGGATTACAATAGAAAATATTCATTAAATGAATGTTTGGAATTTACCAGCGTATAAACTTTCTGTTGGTGCTTTTAACCATCCCACAGAATTCCTCAGAAGAAACATAATTTTTGGTGAAATCTCATGGAACAACCCAAAACACAAGTAAAATGTCTATTCTGGTGTTTTAACACTGAGGGCATGTTTCTAATTTTATACATTATCAGAAGAATGGTACCTTTCGTAGGCTATCATTGCTTTATCATTGCTTTATCAGCATACTCAGAAGGTTGTGGGCAGAATCCAGTCATATTCTCCAACACCACATTAATCTTGATAATTGTAGGTTACCAGCATGTAATATGAAGAGCAGGAGAGTGATGGCTACAGTTGTTCAGCTTTGGATCCTGTCTGGTACTGGACCAAACATTCATCAGGACATCTGAAAGATGGAAATGAAAGGAAGAAATAAAAAGGAAAGAAAAGTAAGGTGTATGAATGAGAAATGCCATAATTAAGAAGAGACAAGTTAAATGGAGACTGGTTAAAGAATATAGAATAGTTTTACATCTCAGAAGGGAATAATACTGTTACAACCTCAGACAGGGCCTGAGGCCCCAGTCACGAGGAGTTTATGTGCTTCAGTCCCATTGCAGACAATTGGATTTAAGCACACATTTAAGTACATGGCTGAGCAGTGATGGTTTGCGAGATCTCTATAAAAGCACAACCTTCCATTCTCCCAAACCATATGGGTTTGACTTCCCATATGGAGTGACAAAATAAAAATATATTCTAAAAATAGCTCTCAAAAAATGCACTGGCTGAAGGCTGCTTCCTGTGCTACAATTTGATTAGCCTTGTGTTTTATTTCTTCAGCAGCGATTTCAATTTATCTCTGATTTGGAGCATGAAAAGCTGTTTTTATAGTTGTAAGCAAAGGAGAAAAAGGCATCCGGGAAGCAAATATAGAGAGCTCTTCTGGCTTTATAGTAGCTTGCAGGAACAAGTAAAATGATTTTAGAGCAGCAGAAAACAAAGTGATGCTGGGAGATGATCTATCTTTGCATTCTGTATTTAAGTTCCCTGTCAGCCCCTCAGCGAGTGAAGAATATTACATATTCTGTGCAGCTCCAAAGTAACCTAAAGGAGCCAAAAATTGTCAGTGCAGAAATCCCCTCTGTGGAAGGGATCTCTGCCAGCATGGCTCCCGCCCTGCTCGGCACAGTAGCCACACGTGGCTCCCTGACAGCTCCTTCTGTCCACTGCGATGAGAGGAGCTGGAGGAGCCACTCACGCAGCATTGCAGCGTTGATGGATGGTATCAAATGCAAACATTCCCATTTCAGCTCTGCTGTGAGGTGCCTCCTTAAAAATCATGAAGTTTGGGTTTTTTTGAAGAAAAAAACCTGGAAAATTTAAATTCCTTCCCTCAACTTCAGCTGGGTGAGGGAGCAACCATCAGCCAAGCACCTGGGGATCTGCTGGTGGAATCTAAGACCTGAAACTGCTGCCATTGGAGAAGGGGAAGGAGGAAATATCAGTCTTGGTGGGAGCCTCCTACCATCAAGGTCTTCACTTGAAGAATCAAGAAGTGTCACAGCTGGGCTGAACAGGGATTACTGTCGCCCCCACCTCATGTTGGAGGACAGCTGGGGAATAGCAGCACAGCACAGACACATCAGCATCCCTCAAGAGTAGATGGGTTCGGACTAGACGAAGGGCTGATGATGCTTTTTTTGAGACTGACGCAAGAAGCTGTCTCAACAAGGATACTTCCTTCAGGATCTGCTGTGAAGCTCCTACGACTCCAGAAAATGTCCATGGATGCCTGAGCTTTGCTGCTCTCTGGTTTAGGTTGATGCCTTAGGCTGAAGACTGGGATTTAACACCCACCCCTGCTCCAGTGACAACATGAGAGCAGGCAGCTGCCTTTTATTTTTCTGAGCTATAAAGGTTTGTCCAAACCATACCCATCCTTGTAACCTCTGAGAATGCAATGTGAGGTAACTGCTCCAGTTAGAGACATACATTTCTTATCATTTGTGCCTTTTGCAAAATAAGTAAACAGATAGATAACACAGGAAGGGATAGAGAGTATTGGTGGGGTGGGATGGGAGAGGAAGAGCAACTCCTGGCTCCACTTCAGCCCAG
>NW_009938808.1:0-10363 GCF_000696875.1 Nestor notabilis | reverse complement strand
CAACTCCTCTGCCAGCTGTTTGCACTGTGCAGGTATCTGGAGTGAGAAAAAGCAGCCAGTCCGATGGCCACCACCCCTGCTCTGGGCACTGATCAGGCTCTCGGCACATGTCCCCAAAGCGTAGTCCAGCATCTGCAGCAGATGAAAATAAGGGGGGGTTGGGGTTGTTTATGGTGGGTTGTTTTTTTCTTGTCTCTCTACAGACTATTAAAGCTTTAGAAATGACTTTTCCAATCTGAAAAAAAGCTCTAGATTTACCCTTAAAAGAGACATTTATAATATCTAAGAAACATTAAAGCCCAAAGAGAGAAAATACAAGATATCTAGAGTAGGAAGAAGCTGAGCTATGAAAGCTGTGGAAGAAAAAGGATTAGAGGCCAGCTTTTTTCTAAAGAATTTATATAGAGAAAAAAAAAAACCAAACCACTTTGGAAACAATTATTTACAAAGTTCAAAGTATTTGGCACCCTTTGCTTTGGTAAGATAAGGGGCAACAAATAGCATTCATAGTCACAAGCGGTTAGCCCAATTACTTCTGTCAGCAAAACTAATTCTGCAAAAAAAATATTTCTTCTAGGAAGAATACTTTTCTTGCCTCAAATTCATTTTTACATTGCTAATAAGTCTCTTAGCAGTAGATTATAAGTGCCTCTTAAGCCAGGAACAGGCAGATCGCCCTGAGCGCAGCCAGCAGTCTCTTCTCCGGAAGAAATGTGATTGAAGCCAAGGAGAATTTCGCCTGAGGAGGTTCACTGCAGGTGTTTGGTCCCGTGTCTGTATCCTGCACTGTTACAGAAACTGTTAATAATTATTATACACCCCCAATCTTCAGAAACACGATCTAGAACTATTCTGACCTTTTTACCTCTCTTTACATCTACAAATGAGAGGGCGTTTTTAGGGCTACATGCCCAGAGAATAAAAAGAGTCCATCTACATGACAACTTATATAAGGCCCATGAACCTTAAAAATTTGTTCAAAATGATCCAAAACCAGTCTGAAACATCCTAAGCCTGGCAACTGCTGGGCCAAGCAAACCCTTCAAGGCAATGTAAGTTCAGAATTTAACTTCAGTAAAAAAGTGATAGATGAGAGATAAAGGCAATCAGAGACAGCCCTCTCCAGTACTGATAGGTCCCGAGAAGTGGATACAGAGACAAACAGAGAGCTTAAACTTTCTGACACATCACCAGAACAATTTGCAAAAACATTTACTGCCTCTTTGTGGATAAATACAATTACATCAACTCTACTTGAAGGCAGGGAGAAGTCCCAGGCTGCCCCTGGCACCTCACCTGCATGGTGCAGAAGCAGCTGCCCTCCCAGGCAGAACATCAGGGCTGGACTGGGAATTCACCATTCCTACACCAAGGAGCCTCTCAGTGCCCTCTCCTGTGCTGGAAGGGGTGGAAAGAATAAAAAGTGATTTTAGAGCTTACAAGAATTACAGCTGGTAACGCCTGTATGGAACAATAAGCTGTTGTCAAGTATTGCCTGCTCTGCAGTGCTTTGCACAGAAAAGCATCAGAAACAATGCGTCTCAGGAAGCTGCCTGGAAAATAAATGCAGCATCTTAATTCATCCAGAGAAATACTCGCTTGTGCAAAGAAAATAGTTAGATGACAAAGAAAGAAGATCAGCTTCCAGCTCTGGATATTCTGGTCAACTCTCCTATCGATTTGTGCATAGGCACTTCATTCAAGAATAGAGATTTGAGATGTCTATAGCCAGGCCAGATATTATCAAAAAGCATCTGACAAAGTTAGAAATCTAAATCCTGCACTCAGAAAAGGGGCTAAATTCTTTAAATCAAGTTATTCCATTTTAATTCCTCACATTCCTCGATTTTTTGTTCCAAAAGCTTTGTGGCAATTCGTGTCAGAGAGCTAAGTAAATATTTTCTTGCACTGTGTGGAAGATGACGTCAGGCAGTGATGGAAGTGAAATACTGACTTTGTATAACCGTTTGTAACTCAGATAGAATTGACTCATTTTATGAGATTATAGAAAATGAATTCTGTGATTATATATAACCCTGGAGGCCTCATCAAGGTGAGATTATGCATCTCACAATGTTATTTTACTAGGAAAAAAACTGATTAAGTAAATAAAAAATCTGCAGGATGTGACTTCATCGTGCACTATTGACATCTGTTTGTATGATTTAAAGGATGTTACTATGAATATCATAGTTGCTAATGTAAATGCTGAAAAAATCATAGGTCAATCATATAATAATAAATACTAGCATAGGTTTCCCAAGGCCAGAAATGGCTGGAATGGTAACTGGAATTATGATTTTACTCTTGAATTATGTGATACTGAAAACACTTCGGTTGCTGCTGCTTTCCTGGAACTGCTCCATTAAAGCCAAGTAGATACACTCTCCAATCTTCCTTATTCCAAGAAATAATGTCACCTTTTCATAGGATATTCTTCTTTCACCTAGGCACCCACCTCACCCTGTGTGCTGTATTAAGCTGTTTTAGAGGGGTGCACTGAACTACACATACATATGACTCCGTATTGCTCTGGGTGCTGGTCTGAGGATGTAGCACCCCACCTGTGTCATCTGTGTTAGGTACCTCAGAGTGGAGTAGAAAAAGAGGAGAAAAGCCTCATAACTGTACTGCAGGCATAAATCAAGCATCCTCTCTTAAACACCAGAATAAAGTGCTCTCAAAATGCATTAATGCAATCGCAGATATATTAAGTGTGATGGAAGACTGGTCCAAACAATATGGTTTAAATTGACAAAATACCTGAAACTCATGGCACTATTTATGACACCTCAGAATGACCCTGGACACAGAGAAGACACAAAAAAATGTGGCTGCAGCTTTAGAGTAATTCATTTAAGAGTTATCTGGCAACACGTTGTGCAGCAAAAAATCGCCCTGGCCAGCCCGGTGTTGCAAAGCAAATACTTTCTCCAGAGGGTGAGGGGGCCTAAAGTCACTTCAAAGCACAAAGTGCCATTCTTCACCTGCTTTCCCCAGCTTGGTACATCCCTCCTGTGATGAAGGCTGCATGACTTTGTCCCAGAGCGGTCTGAAAGTCAGAAGCTGCTGCATGAAAATACTTTAAGTAATAGGAGTTGCTGCATGATGACTGCATTACCTGGTGATTCCTGCCAACAGCTGTATGTGGCGGGCTCTAAATCATATTGTTACAGGAAAAAAAAGAACCAAACCAAACCAAAGCTAATACAACCTAATCCTGTAATGCTATCTGAATATTGCTGGGTTGTTTTCCTTTAATGCTTATAACTCCTTACTGCTGGGAAGCTCATAGCTGAGCAGTCATGTTCTGGCTGGTGTCTAATGTTGAAACACTGTATGAAGAAATCCAGATATGCCATGGGTGTTTTAGCACAGTTACACAAAAGACTAAAATTAGGTCATAAATTATATAATCTTGCAAGGAAACAACAAATTTAATGACTATGCCAAACCAGAGATAAAAGCTGAGGAAGGAAATAGCATCTTGCTCATTAAATATTAAGGATCAGATCCTTCAAACATTTTCCAGTGATGAACTCTGTGGGAGTTTGGCATCTGTATTTGTGTGTATTCTATAGAATATGCTTATACATCATATACAAGTGCTGAATGTGATTTATGGAGCACACACACATAGTAAGTATATTTATAATGCATAAACATATTCCATCAAGAGCCGAGAAGGTGATTAGTGACAGTTTCCTAAGAGGTTTAATCAGATATTTTGATGGCTTATTTCCAGTGTTGCTCCAAAAGCGTTTTTCATTACAGGGCACTGAGAAAGCAGGTAGAGGCATCTCTCTTTCACACTTACAGCAGCAGACAGCAGACTTAGAGATCAGCTCTGTGCCTCCTCAGTGGGATTGCAGAACCCTGTAAAAGAAAAAAGATTACCAAGTTATAACAATAGATTTGAAAATTCCCTGCAACCTTTGAATCTCTCCCCTAATGCCACCGTGCCCCAGCTTTTCTTCTAACCTTACAAAAGACAAATCTGACTTGATCTATTTGAAATAATAATGCAGGGGTGAGGTCTTGTGCATATTCCCTTCAAAGTTTTAAGCAATTCCCCTGGGACTGGTGGCTGGTGCTGATGTCCTGAGTATGTTAATGAGAGGGAATAAGAGCCTCTGATGGAATAAGCCAGATAGCGCTCCCATCCTTGCTGTCGTCAAAGCCTCTCTGATAACCATGTCCCTTTTTTTCAAAAAGATTTGAGTCATTTGTGGATTGACTATATAATCCTTGTGCTGAAGCCTGGAAAACTGCTGTTGATGCCCTTGGCAAATTCTTATCCTAAAAAAGCATGAAAAAGAGTACCAAGTAATTTCAATTCCATAAAATATATTAAACGCAGCACACAGGTATGTAAATGGGGAACACCATAACTGTAATTTACTCATTTAGAGCCTGATCTAAAGGCTATAAAAGTTAATTTGAAATCTTTTCATTGATTTTAATGGCCTTTAGATCAGGCCCACATTATTCACTGAATATCATGTTTGTTTCAGTGCAATAGTGTATTTAGCCAAAATGTGAATTATGTGGATTATTACACATACAGATCCACTTCTTATTGTCCAAAGGCAAAGCTTGTGAAATTTACTGACTTTAGCAACACATAAAAAATATAAAAATCAAAAGAAAGTCCCAAATAATCATTATATATTTTAAAATGAAATAAAAAATGAGGAGGCCTTCTCTTCATTATATACTAACACAATCTAAATGTGTTTTAAGCATCATGAAATCCAAATGGAATTTCTCACAATTCCTCATGTCTGACTGCAGCAGTTTAGCAAAAAATTACACGTAAGTGATTCAAAACCTCTTGAAGAAACAGCATTTTTTTTCTAATTTGAGGAGAAGAAAAAAATGTTACAACCCAAGCTCAGCAAGGGATAACAGTATTACAGTTGCTGCATGGAGAATTTAGCCACTCATAATTCTAAATCCTTCTCAAATGCTTTATTGCTATAAGGTGGCTAATACCAGCCTTTACACAACAGGACTCCCATAGCATTAACCATGAGAGACAGGCTTCCAGAAAGAAACTATAGCAAAGTAATTGTAAATCTCTAATGATGCATAAAACCAAGCTGAATTGGTCCTGAATTCTCAGCATAAAAGAAATGAACCATCAGAAGAACCAATTCTGGTGGCAGTATAACATACCCCAGTGTGGAAACTGTTTATAGTGGTTGCTGCAGTGGAAATATTCCTACTAATATGCAAGCAAAGCAAATTCATTAAAAATGCCCAAATGCTGAAACTTCTTATGATACCATGTATGACATTAAAAACAAATCGTTAGCCAAAAGAAAACCTCATCTGTACCAAAACAATTCACCATCTTTCCCAGTC
Source organism: Nestor notabilis (assembly GCF_000696875.1). Classification (NCBI taxonomy): domain Eukaryota; kingdom Metazoa; phylum Chordata; class Aves; order Psittaciformes; family Psittacidae; genus Nestor; species Nestor notabilis. The sequence goes on along the minus strand of NW_009938808.1, from coordinate 4,996 downwards.
ATAAGCAGTTTTCCATACTATAAATTCAGTGGGTTCTGAATGTTTTTAAATCCATCTTGCAAGACTTTGGTGATGGTTTTGTGCACCATGGCAAGTACTGACTCGCCAGGCTGGGCTGTGTTGGACCTGGTCCCCACCGGGACTTCTCATGTCCAGGGGCTCAGCTGAAACCAGACTGACTATGTGAGATCAGCCTGAAGTCACATTGCCACCCTGCTTTGTTGAATAGAAGCTGTGCTGGGACCTCCAGCAGTGACCTTCAAGGGTAGAGAGCCATGGCCACGTACCAGCAGGACAGGGTTGTCCCGGCTGGTGTGCCAACATAAACCCAAACCCTCCTGTTTCCTGAGAAAGTTTAGTCAAGTGCCACTGGATGGGCATCCAATAAAATATTTAAGTCCATAATTCATTATACCATTTAATTGATTAATTATGCATTCACAAACTCTAGCAATAAACTCATTCCAGACACCCCAATGCACAAACCTGGACCTTCACCCATTAATCCACCCCTGTCCAGAGGCAACTTCCTCCAGAAACAGATCAGATTCATTATGAGAGACCAGAAATCACTTACTTGTACACAAGTGAGGCACAGCATGTGCTGAGGGTGTGCACATTTCCCCACACAGCCTCACCCAGAAGCTTCAGTGTGGTCGTAAACATGATTTCTTGAGATGAGAAGCCAGTCTTACTTTTGCATCTAGAAGATCTCTGGCTTTTTTTTTAGACACTGTCAAGGGGTACTGCATGGGATGATGCTTTTCTAGCATGAGGGCATCTGTCCACCGAGAACTAGATTGACAAGGCTGAAACGGTTGGGTTTGTTTTATCGTTTCACAACTCTAAAAGCCAGACATCTGAAAGCTCAGATACATCATTGCACAGTGTCAAAATTGGCGAAGGCACAGATTTGAAATCTGCATACATGGACAAAAATAGGGTGTATCTGAAATTAATTAAAATTTCTAGGCACGACCTAGAGAACAATATTTATCCATTATGAGCATGCAGCAATGTATATCACATTTAGTGCATGGTTTTTAGTGAAGCTGCAGTTTTCAAGTCTGGCATGTAGGACTCTAAGGCTTAGCAATGACTTTTCATTTTATAAAAGCATTTAAAGAATTCTTTTATAAAAAACAAGAAGCAAATGTCCATGATAAAAGTCAAGCTAAAATTAAATGAAACACAAGTGACCCAATGTGGTTTTCTATGCTTGCAGTTGCAACTATGTGTACTACATACCACATGTGTGGTATAAAACATACTATAACTGTATATAGGTGTTATGGCCTCATCTGTATTCCCCATGGAAATTATGGTAAGAAAAGGTAAACAATTTTGTAAGAAATTAATTAAAAAAACCAAAACCATTGATCTGACATCAGTTAATGAAAAATTTTTAACATTGACAGCAGTAGAAAAAGTTAGGATAAGGATAAAAGGTGAAGAAATTAAGTTTCCCTATTAAATATCTACCCTGTACACATATAGATAACAATGGAGGAATGGAGAAACTGATACGGGGGGAAAACCACTGCAGGCATAAAAGAGAAATGGACTTATTCACACTGCTACGAACTTCATTCACATTCTCAAGGTGCTGGCACCATAAGCGTCTTTTTTATTTACCTGTGAGTGAGGGGTCTTACTCTGTAAGGAATTTTTATGGCTGTTCATTTCGGACAATAAGTCCAAACTACTTGACCCTTTGCCCTGAGGATCTTACAGCAGTAAGCACTATCCAAGATACTCCATCTGACACCTCTATACTCAAAGGTACCTCCATTTTTTCCAATCAAATCAGAACAACTCTAATTAAACTTAAACAAGAAGCTGAAGTGAGATGAATGGTTTATAGGTGCTTCATGCTTCCCTACATTGATTAATAGATAAAGAATTCATACCTCCACCAAATTAGTTTACAAACCCTGCTGTAATTTATTCCTTGTACATGATGATCTGTAAGCACAGTGCACTCTAGCAGGGACTGAGCTCCAGCTCCATCTAAATATATTTTCTGCTGGTTGGCTGCACCCACCAGGTATTTACATTCCACAAATCTTTTCTTTGTATTCAAAATTTCCCAATATGGGTTTCATTTTAAATTAAACTAGTGGTGGTTATTCTAGCATAGAATGCCATTATTCACAAATCAGGCTTGCAACGTGGGCAGTTGCATTGAAACATGCTATTTCTTGGTGCCCAAAGAACTGATGTGCTGAGTTTTATTTTAACTTTTGTATTCCCTGATGTTGTCCTGCTTATTACTCTGCTCTGTAAGTGAGCAGCAAATGCGATTTTCTTTCACATATGGATTAAATTTTGCTAGAACCATGCATTTGCCACTCCAAAATCAGACTCTTTAACCCCAAAGCTGATCCACAAGATGTCTGACTACTTGTAAAGCAGAGCATTACAAGAAGGCTGCACGCCATGGGCTGCACCAGGCATTGACTGTCTTGGCCATCAACAAGCCCCGGCCACCATTGACTAGGCTGGAGCCAGCCAGTGATGGGCTCTAACTTTTGGAGATGACACTGGCTGATCGTATTTTTAAGGAGCTTACTTTTCAGAATCATGTGGTTCAGGTTGGGCTATGGACCAGCAGCTGATAAGAGATGCATACAGGGCTTAATCTCATTCTTCGATTATTTTACAGTTCGATTTTTCAAGGGGCATCCAGCCCTTGAGATGGATATCCCTGTGTTGGAAAACAGAAATCAATAAATCTATTCAGAAAAACATAATTTCATTTTGCTTCTTCACCAGGAATTGAGATACACACAATTCTCATCCCCACTCTTCCCTGACTTAAATATATCCTGTGTTATATAAGTAATAGTTTTGAACCCGCTCTAGGACACAGTCAGAGACATGACTCCAATAACACATTATCAGTAAAACAAAGCAAAACAGTTTCATGTCCCTGCTGGGTTTGTATATACACTCTTAAATGAGCAGATTCTCTCATTATTCACCCTGATCTGGTCATTGTATGCTTAGTCACAGCTGTCACAACAGGTGCCCGAGCATCTTTCCCCTTCATGGCACTGCATTTTCTCTCTAGAGTTTGTTGTCACATTCCTCTGCTGCCTTTCTCTGGTGGCTTTGCTGTTTCCTCTTCAGCTCTTCTCAGATCCAACTCCATAACTACTTCTGAAATCATCCAGGGCTGGCTGAGTACGGATGTGACAATCCTTCATGTTAAGCATCATTTCTTCTTTACAAGTTGATGTTCTTCATGCCATCACATGAAACCAGTTTATCCATCAACTCTGGCCATGCTTTGTTTTCCTTGACCTTTTTCCATCTTTCTTTATATATCCAGTGAACACTGCTCCTAACTGCAATGCACAACTGTGTGTTGTAGAATATACTTTGGGACGATGCAGCAGCTAGAAGCTGATTCCTCCACCAAACCAGATTATCTCGCCCTATGCCAAATGGCACCAGGATTCTCCAGTGACTGGAGGATTTCTGGATAGGATCTTGTCCAACATTATGTTTAACATAAAAATTCTTTGAAATTAACATCTATGCCCCAAGATACCATTTCTTCACTTTCATTTGTCTCTAACCTCCTTCAACAGTGGCTTGGTGTTCCCAAAATTGAGTGCAGAACTGCTCCCTCCTGTTCCACTCCTCTCGTTGCAGATTTACGTACTGCATTTTCCCACTGAGCTTAGCACTCATTTGGGATCTTTTACTGCTGAAAAACCTGTGAGCTCTTAAATTACTAGCACTGTGCTACTGTGCACTAACAAAGTTTATCTGATACAACAGCATATCAAACATTTTTAGTTCTGTAACAAATGTTTACTTAGCTGGAAGCAAATCTCCTCTGATACTAAAAAACCTCCAAATAAAGAGACAATTTGGTGGTTTGTTTTGGTTTTTTTTTATATTGTCTTCAAAGAATATAGTGTAGGTTCAGTACAAAATATACACAATTCAAGCTCTTTCATGTTTTGTAGATATCATAATTTAGGGCCTTATTTCCAAAGTGCTATAATCTATCAGTCCCGCTGATTTGCAAAGGCTGGTGGAGGAGAAACCAGACTGAAAGCCAGCTATGTAACCTGTATCAGTCCCCTGAAGCACTGAAAAAAGTGGGCAAAAACATTAAGGCAAAAGCTTTTTATAATTTTACTTCAATAAAATTACAAAGGAGCAAGGAAAATATCCAGCTTTTGATTCACAGAACAAATAGATTCAGTACAGTACTAATACCATTTAGTTTGTTTTCTCCCTAAACCACCATAGTTAGGGGTTAAGACATGCATTTATATCTCAGGTTTCATCCATTTAGGATTGAAATCTTTTTTTCCTAAATTACCCTTACAGTACTGCCTTCCCTGTGCCATGGCACAGTATAACGTCCCTACAGAAATTGCAACCACCTGCAGTTGAGAGCAAAGTATAACAGAAGTCTTTAATGCATTGCCACCGTATTTAATGCAATTTATTAGGTGACAACCAAAAGTAGAGGCAGTATCATGTATTCATCTGGCTTTCTGTTGGCCATCTACACTTTAAAGAATTCATCCTCTGTATTATCGGACTTTACAGCTCTTTGGACATCTAATTAGCATGTTGAGCTAAATTGACTTAAATTCTTGCTGCCTTAAAATTAAATTCATTTGTCTCTTATTTTCCCTTTTACCCAGATTACTTTAAAGGTAATGTAATTATTGCTGGGGTGTGTGGCTTGACCCTTCCCAGGATGGGAAGTCTCCCAGGCTTGTATTTGATCACTTGCTAATAGAGAATGGGAGCAGCTCATCTGCTCTGCTATGGTGCAAGTTTACCTGAATGCAGGTACAAACCCAAATTAAAGAAAACATAAATCTACAACAGATGCAAGGAAATTAACAGATGTGAACAGTGATTCAGGGGAAACAGATCAGAACTCAAAGACAAGGTAGTGCAACACCAGCAGTGCAAAGAATGTCAAGAAAAAGAGCTTAGCCACAGCTTTTTATATATATAT
>NW_009938807.1:120755-140672 GCF_000696875.1 Nestor notabilis | reverse complement strand
AGGGGGAAAGCTGTCGTCTGTGATGGGCTGCTGTTGGTTAACTGTACCTGTGAGTGAATGAGGGGCTGGTCCTCCCAGGGGGACAAACAGGAGAGTTCAGTTTGGTTGTGGTTGGGAAGATGAGCAGGAAGGGCTGTGCTGGACACAGGCCAGGTTTGCTTGTGAAACTCCATGGATGGCTTTGGAGATTGCTGCCAATTCAATCTGTCACAGAAAAATCACTTTGTGTGTTCTGCCTCCTGCTGATACCATAGTCATGGAGGGAGGGAAATAAAACACCAACCAGAACCTGACCCACCCAAAGTTAACAGCAAAACCAGAAACAGCCTAAAACTAGGAATGCAGCAGGGACAAAGTTAACAGTTTTGTTTATGAATGGATATGGAGAATACAACCCGTCTGTATTTTCCACAGGAATCGAGGGAACTGATTTACCCCACTGGGAATCTGTGCTGCTTGTTTGGCTCAAAGAGCCCTTTCATTCCTGCATACCTTTCTATAGCTTGAGTTGGTTCTCAGGGGCTGGCGTTAGCTTGCACAGGGGTCAGGCACAAGGTATTTGCACTGGTTAAGTCTTGCTGAAATCCTATTTTGAATACTTAGGCATGTTATATGTGGCATGTGAAGCCATGCTGCCTTTGCACAGGATGGAGTTCCTCTTGCTGTTGGGGAGCTCGAGAGTCTTAATATTTGCTAGCTGATAGTACACGGTCAGCAAAACACGTCCATCATTTGTCAGCCATACAGTAATGCCTGGGGACAGGGATGGATCCTGGCTCTTCTCTTGGTGAATGCAGGAAGGTTGTCAGCTTTCAGTACATGTTGCTTTGCATCATGTTTTGGTTTGGGCTTTAATAGCTTTTTGGAACTTCCTGTGAGGATCCCGGAGGCAAAAGGAAAAAAACCTGGAGAATTCTTGCTTATGGTTTGTGCTTTGCCAAAGCAGCCCAGCAATTTAGTTAACAAGATCACTTCCCCTATTACATGAGTTATTGTTGGTTTTAATTAGAGGTAATGCTGTAGTTTGAATGTACAACACAATGGGGTATAAAACGCAGTTCGGCATATATAGCAAAGATGATTTTTCCAATTATGAACCTATTTAGAAGGTGGGTACATTAGAAATGATGACATGTCAAGCTGCAGATTAGGTGAGCAAGCTGGAATGCGCACGCACCCACACATCCGTGCGGCCGCACAGGGAAGAGGGAAGTGCTCTGGAAAACATGTCGATGTGTGGAATTAGCTTAATCTGAAATTAATGCTGATTTCAGCATTTGTGATGCAGGTTCACTCTTAGTACCCTGGTCCACGTCCTCCACGCTGAGGATGCGAATGAATTCCACGGGGTGCGCACCAGAGCCAAGTTCCTGCACAGGGTTCCAGGGTGTCCTCTGGGCCTCGTGTGTGTTGCTTTGCTTCAGTGCCCCCTTCTGCCTCCTGCTCATGTGGAAAGTGCTCCTGGTTCAAGCAGAGATGTGGAGAACATCCCGGTGCTCCTGAGTCTGCTGCTGTGTCATTTCCCGCCTCACGTTTAACTGCACCCACACCTCTGGATAACCCACTCTCAAAGCACATGCCTGAGATTTGGAATTTTGGGGATTCTGAAAAGATTTCATGAGCTTTGGTCATTTTTAGTAGTCGTAACATGAGACAGTTTCAATGGGGAAAGAAAAGCCACCAATAAAATGAAGAACGGATTTGGAACGTGAGTATGTGGGGATGCGAATGGGCCACAGGCTCTGACTTTGCAAAGCTCCAGTTCCTTCATTTTCCCTGAGCTGTTTGGGTTTAGCTCATGGAGTGTATTGATGTGTTTTGGGCAGAGTTTTTGTTTCCAGAGGCTGCATCTTCAGCCTGTGGTAGAGATTCACCTGATATGTCCCAATCCGATCTTAATTACAACCTTAACCTTGCAGAAGGTGGCATAAAATCAGAGGAGTCGTCTTGCTAAAGCAGGGTGCTGTTTTCTTGCTTCTGCACCACCTGGAGCGTTTGCTCAGTTTCAGAGCACAAAGGTGAATGTATTTCTCAAAAGCCAAGCCAGTGAAGAGCTTGTCACCTTGACTGGCTCTTCACAGCAGTAGTCACATGTGTTTTGATTAACTGCAACCCCAGCACAGCACACAAACAAAGCATTTCTGCAGGTACTTACAATTAACGGACTCTGTAACCAGCCTTAGATCTAACTGTCCCCTGTCGATTCCTTCTGCAGCGAGAGAGAGACACCTTCAGTATACAAAAGCTTCAAACCCATCTAAGATCTGCTTTTGCAGAGCCCTGCGATAGTGAATGATAGATGTATTATACGGCAAATTACAAACAAAGACATGAAGCTGGAAGTGTTGTGGTTTTGGTGTGACCCAGGCTTCTTGGAGTCATTCATAAAACATGGGCTTGTGATTGATTCACACAAATCACTTCCCATTGCCCAGATGCTGCTGTTCCACCCCAGGCAAGGAGCCGATGGAGCCGCTCTCTGAGGGGCTTGAACCCCAAATCACTGCAGCTGACTGAATCCTTTTGCTGTTTGTGGGAGCCCCCCTGCTGCAAACAACCTCGAGAGAGCAGGTTCTAAATTAACTCACAGGAAAAGATGAGGCTCCTCAGTGGCTTTCAGTGGGGGACTGCCGGCTGGGACTCTTAGGTGTTGGGCTTTTTGTTGTAAGAAGATAATTAGAATGAGTGTTTTCCTTAGATATATGTATACAAATGTTTTTCTAAAATTGTATTTTTTGTTACAGATGCTGATTTATTTTCTGAGCCAAATGAGAAACTTTGATTTTAAAAAAACCCTCAATTTTTAAAAAGAGAAAGTCTTCAGTTGGCTCAGTTCCTTGTGCCTCTGAGCATTTATCATCTTTTAACATTGATTTCTTCCTAATACCTAATCTCAATCTCTCCTCTGGCAGGTTCAAGCCATTCCCCTTGTCCTGTTCTTACAGGCCCTTGTCCAAAGCCCCTCTGAAGGTTTATTGTAGGCCCTTTAGGCACTGGAGCTGCTCTAAGGTCTCCCCTTAAGGAGCCTTCTCTCCTCCAGGCTGAACCAGCCCAGCAATGTCAGCCTGTCTCCAGAGCAGAGCTGCTTTAAAATCTGTTATTGGTGACTCAGTGCCTGACCTCACAGAAGGTGCAGTAAAATCCCAGACTTAGTGAATCCTTCTGGGTATTTTTAATGGTTTTTGACTGCTTTTCATGTTTGGCCAACGTGTTTGCAAACCTTTAGCATTAGACTGTTTGAGTCTCTGGGCCTGGTGCAGAGCTCTGTAGGAGCTCTGCAGCATTCACCCAGATGAAGCCCTGCCTCATAATTCCCCTGTTGGGCTGAGGAGGGAGGATTTGCAGGTTAGAGCAGGAGTTGGAGGCTTTGTGCTGAGGCTGTACCAGCACAGGCAAGTCAGCAGCAAGCAGCAGTTGCCTGGCATTGGTGCTGGAGACAGCACCGGGGCTTCCAGCGCAAACCGCAGCTCCTCTGCTCTGCTTGGGCTCTCCTGGGCTCCAACCCGAGCTGATCTCGGTGCTGGTCTCACCGCTGGCTGTGGGCAGCCTCATGGCCCCGTGGTGAGATCGCATCCATATGGGGAGAAAGCTGGTTTCCAGCCCCATGAGTGTCTCTTGACCAGGTCTCCTGGGCTCATCGTTGGGTTGGGGGTGAGAAGAGGACTCCATGGTTGAGCCACACGGGGCTGAGCCCATGCTGGGTCTGGGGCACGTTGTTACCTTGTGCTGTGGGTGAAGGGAAGGCAATCCTCCTGTTGAGGCATGTCAGGATGGGAGAACTGCTGAGACTACACGTTACTTGTGTTCTTTTGCTAAGGGGAAGATGTGTAACAAGGCAATCGAACCGTCTCTTCAGGAGAACGCAGATTGTAAAAGCAGGCTTAATTTTGTGCTTCACTTTTGTACCAAAGAGCTGATTTCCGAACCCATTTCCCAGCTCGCAACACATCTCAAGGCATTAAAATGTTGTGAATTTGCTTGTCATTACCAATATTTCCTTTGACTGAAGCTATTGAAACAAAGTAGGGGTTTTTTTCCTTTTTTCCTTAACCTTCAATCTTGCCTCTAAAAGAAGTAGCTCTTTTCTTTCTTTCTTTCTTGGTCAAATATAAAAATGATGATAATTTCAAATATTGCTTTAGAATAATTGCTTTCCTCCCCCTTTTGTATGACAACAGAAGCTTGGCCTGATCTTAAATCAGATGCTGGCAGGCAGAGGGCTCTTGACAGCCCTGAAAAATCCTTTAGTTACAAGTCGGCTTTAGCCAATTCTTTATTTGTAAATGACAATTTTCTACAGAAAAATATATGCTTGGGCTTCAATTTTGGAGCCCAGATTGCGGCCAGGGAAAATAATTGAATTTTTACACTGTTTTTTTCTGTCTTTTCTTCCTAACTTAGGGAAAAAACCTCAAGTAAAGCTCTGTGAAGCACGTTGGGGGCTGATGGAGGGAAATGCCCTCCCTGCTTCATTTGAGCGGCAGTGGAGGCAGGAGTGATGTGATGTTTAATGTGTTCTGCACTGAGAGAATCTGGGCTACTCGGAGGTTTTTGGTGGGGGGCTCAGTGTCACGAAGCCTGGGGGGGGCAGTCTGGGGAGCACCACTGCTCACAGTGGGTCTGATGTGCGTCTGGCCAACTGCTCGGTGGAGTTCCCTTTGCATCGCTTCAGCATGCACTGGTTGTTGTTTAACCAGCCAATTCCTGGTTCTGGAGTTAGGGGGCGTTTTTTGCCTCCAGTCTTTGTAAGTTGGCTTCTGATATACAGGAAACAAACTCAGGTGTTTTACTGCATGAATTTCTTACTGATGTGTGTGTTGGTTTCTTGAGGTAACAGTCAACGTTGTCCTCAAAACGTCTCCATATTGTGGGGTAGGCTGCTAATGGGCTGTCTCCAGTTGTAAGGTCACTGCCTGCTCTAAGCTGGGGCATTTCCTCGCTGTCCAAGTGTATGGGGATGATGTCAACCCCTTCAGAGCATGGTGACAATGTTGTCCTGGATCTGCCTTGATTTAAGGTGGCCCACAAGGGTCAAATGGTTTGAGATCAGCCCATCAAAGGCACCGGCTTCCCCTGGCACCGTTAGGGAACTGGATCCTGCCCATCTCAAAGGGCTTTGGGTTGTGGGTGGTGTGACAGAATGTTCTTTGTAGGGAGTCCAGCATCATCCCTGTTCCTTGTATGGGCTGAACTCAGGCACATGTGGGTCAGCAGGAGGAGCTGGGTGCTCAGCTGGGCTCTTGGGGAACATGAAGGGGTTTCTGATCCAGCCCTGATGGACAGTGGTATCATGAGCATTTCGGGTGGAAGGTGGTTTGTGGCAGCTGGAGGAGCACTGTGTCAGCAGCTCTCGCTGTCTTCCTTGATTGGGTTGTTTGTAAAGTAACTGTGCAAGTTCTTTTTAAACTGATCCATGGAAACTTAATAACACAACTTTTCAGTTTGATGTAATCACCTTTTGTCCACCAAGGAGCACGCACTCTGCCTTTAGGAGGGAAGGGGGGAAAATGGCTTGTCTTCTTTGAGACAGCAGCCATGAGGATACAGCACTTGGACTCCTTCTTCACTTCTATTTGCATTGAGAAGCACAATAAAAACCACTTATTAAAAAAAAATATCCAGGGGCTAAAGTTGTTATTGAGAGGCCATGCTCAGCCATGTCTCATATAAAACCAAAACAAGGCAGAGGGGGGGAAAGTATCTAATCAAATAGAGTCTGAATTGCTTCTGTAAAGAAATATTCCCATTAACTGGGTTAGGGATGGTATCTGAAGACTCTGTTTTCCACATATTGTTTGCAATAATCTGGTTAAACCATGTGCTTGTCTTGTAATTTCTTACAGATGGTCACAAGAACAAAGAAAATATTTGTCGGTGGATTATCGGCTAACACGGTAGTGGAGGACGTGAAGCAATACTTCGAGCAGTTTGGCAAGGTAAGGTCCTGCCCCGGTGAACACGGCGTGGTTTGGATTCTTGTCCTTTGCTTTCCTCCTCCTTTCTTTTTGAAGTGTGTTTTGAGAACAGAAGTGCAGCGAGGTCTGTGCTCAAAGCAGGCCACGTTTGGTGCCTTGCAGTGTAATTTCTTGAAGCCTCTGGAACCGTTTCTGGAATTCCTGTTCTGTTTGTTGCATGTGTGTGTGTGTACAACATTGCCAAGGCTGTTCCATTGAAGAGTCACTGGGAGGTGAATCTGTGTCTGTTCAGGATGGGTTTGACCCTTAGCTGAAGAATTACACAGTTGTCTTCCCCAGAAAATCAGCCTTCTGCTTAGCCCTGCCTGCAGTGGCAAAAGGAGCAGATAGACCTGTTTGAGGGAGCTCTTTAGGTGGTGAAGATGCCTGGAGGAACCAGTGAGTAGCAAGAGTAATGTGGAAGTCACTAGAATATCCATTTCATTTCTTGTTTAAACGTCCTCATGCAAGGTCCTGAGGAAATTTATGTAGGATCCTGACATCATTTAGGAAAAAAAAAAGTATATGCACAGGAGGAATCCTGGCCCTTGCCAGAACAGTCTTTTCTGTGATGGAACAGCTCAAACCCCACAGTCCACGCTGTGGCTGGGGCTTAGTGCCATCAACTTCCATGGAGCTACCTGGACCCCAAGGCGGCTTTGTTGGAGTCCAGCACGGCGAAGAGCTTGTAGAGCACTCTGATCTGAGAGCAGTTCATGGTGCCACCTTCCATGGAGACTCCTGTGAGCCCCGCTGCCCTCCGGGCTCCATACAGCTCGATTCCTGTCTCCCAAGTACACCAGCTGATGGTTTGGGTGCGTGGTTGCATGAAGACACAACAGGATATCCCCAAAGCAAAGCAGCTCCCATTCCTTGTAGTTAGTTTATGTTTCTCTTATCTGCCCCAAAAGCCTTGGTCGGGCAGTACTTTGTTGAGGGCTGAGGGGGTGAGTTTATAAATCATCCCTGTGCTGGATTGATAGTTGTTTTGCAAACCTTTCATTTTATTTGCAATAATAATCTTCGATTCTGGCAGGATGTTTACAGCCTGCTGAGCCTTTTATTAAAGGATTACACGAGCTTTTGGATGTTTCTTCTGTAGTTACTTCTAATTGCAGAACTCTCCTAACCTGTATTTTTGAAGTTAATAATAGTTTCAATAGAAGTGCTTTGCATATTGTCTGGATGCTGCCTTAATATAGTCTTTTTAATTTCACCATCTGGTAGTTTCATGCTTGCAATTTTACAGTCCCTGAGAATGCAGACAACGAGGCTGTGTTTTTCAGGAGTGACTGGTGATTCGGGACACTTCAGTTCTGCCTTCGTGCTCTGCCTTTCCTGAGGTGGCTTAAAAGAGGTTTTCCTTTCCAAGGGCAATGCTTTTGGAAAATCAAGTGTTTTTTCAAGTGTCTTAATTTGAAGGCTTAAAAAAAGGAAGGGCTGAAAATACTTGCACGGGGTGCGATGGAGGCTGGAACCTGTTCCTCTGGCAGCATGTGCTGCTGAGGCTGCGTGGTCCAGTCCTTAGAGCTCAGCTCCTGTAGGACTCGGGCTCACAGGGCTTGGTCCCTGTGATACCAGCTGATCTTTTCCAGTTGCATCCCTGTTTCATGCTTCCCCATCCTAGCTTGTGAGGAGATGAGTCTGGTGAAGTCAGTGATGTTTTGAGGAGAGGTTTCTTGGCTGTATCACTGTGTCTTGACCTTGCATGCAGGTGTTCAAGTTCTGTCTGCTGTGCTTTGCTGTTCATCAGCTGAGAGAGTCTGGGTTGTGGGGTGTTTCAGGTGATTCTCCCCAAGGCTCTGCTGGTGAGGAGATGCAGAGCTGGTTAATGACCCGAGGAACCTGTGGTCCAGCTGAATTAGAAGACTCATTAATGTGCTGCAGTGGGTGTGATGTTGCATTCAGCTGTAATGACCCAGGACTGGCCCTGTGGGGCCTTCTGGGAGCTGCTTCCTTCTCCATTCTCTTCCCCACCTTTCCTTGGCTCCCAGTCTCAGATTGCAAGCTCTTTGTGGCAGGTACTGGTGATCCATCCATGCACTGCTTCGGGGACAAACCTTGCTCTCCAGTCAAGCCATTGCAATGCAGGCAGTGCGTGGTGATGGATTAGCAAGGGTTGCATTTGCTTAGCACCTCCTTAAAATAAGGCAAATTACGTTACCTAATGTGCAGAGGAGCCGCCCATGTTTGATAAGAGCATCTCAGGTGACTTGCTCTTTGAAATGCTGAGCTTATTTAGTGGTGTGGAAAAAATTGCTTACCTACTGCTGCGATTCTTGAAATCCTGTTTGTACTTGCTGCAGAGAAGAACTTTGCAGCCAGGGGAGGTTGTTTTGGTAACTGGATGTAGCTCTCAAAATACACGACGTGTTTAGAACAGCCACCAGCTTTGGGGCTCGCTCCTTTAACTGGAGCTGGCAGGAAAGGACGTGAAGTGTTGAATTGGAAACTGCAGCTTTTTGAAAAGTAAATGCCAGGATCTTTTTTTCCTCCAATAAAAAGAGAAGTGCTTTAATAAACCCTCTTCCCTGACTTCACCAGTGAAAACGCCTGCCCGTGAGAGCACCGAAATTCGTGGTAATGAAAACTCCTGAGACTTTGATTGTGAAGTTTCTGGTAGTCGTTATTATTTCTCCCTGTAAAGCCCAGGATCTGCAGGAGTCCCAGCTTTTCGGGTTTGCACAGACGGGCATCCCTGGCTGCTGTAAACTGCAGAGGAAAACTGGGGAAAATTACTGGAATGAATCATAGAATCATGGCATGGTTTGTGGATGAAGGGACCTTAAAGCTCATCCAGTTCCAGCCCCTGCCACAGGCAGGGACACCTTCCACTAGAGCAGGTTGCTCCAAGCCCCTGTGTCCAACCTGGCCTTGGCTGTCCTGGTACCTAATCCTGGTAGTCTAATGCAGTCGTTTCTGCACTCCTGTGTTGCTTCAGTCAGAGATGTTTCAAACTTTCTGGCAAACAAACTGATCCACTGGCCGTGTTAACCCATCTGCAGCGCTGCCCTTGTGCTGAGTGAAAGGCTGGCTGGTGAGACCAAGTTGGAAGTGAGGAAGTGCAAGAAGTGAGGCGATCCAAAGGGAAGCTTGGTGGGGCTGTGCTTCCCTCTCTGGAGAGGCCCTAGGTTCTGCCTGGAGCCATCAGCAGGTCTGTGGCTTTCTGGAGGTGTAAGCAAATGGTGCTGGATGAGATCAGGACATGTTGGAGCATTTCAGCCTTCTGGTATCATTTAAATAAAAAGAGAAAAAGAAGCAAGAGCCTCTGAAAGCCTCACCCTGACTGTGCCCAGGAGAAGAAAGCCCCAACCGCTAATGAATTGCTCTTCTCAGGACGTGCATGTTCTGCTCCTTTTGAGCTGGAAGGGACTGATGATAAGGGAGTTCTTAGGGTCCATTTTTACTAGGTAATGCTCCCTTTGGAGAGCTCCTGTGAAAGTTGTGCAGGCCTTATTTTGCGACTTGCAATTATACTTCACATGGTGAACTGTGTAATTAGTTTGGAAGACTTATGCCTAGTCATTGGTTTATCCTAATCGGCTTTGGCTTTTCCCAACAACAAAGTGAGCTTATTTTCCTAAGCTGAAACAACTCTGCTCCCTTTGTTCCTCTCTTTTATTGTCTCATTCCTTTCATTCTGTTTTACTGCCAAAGTTTTGTTTCATTAGGCCTACAAGTCATTTCCAATCCAGTGGGCTGCTACAATAAGGCCTTTATAACTCAGCTGCCCTGGTTCCCATGTCCCTTCTGGTCTGGAGCCAGGACTTGCTGTTTGACATGGGATTTTAACCCTTTCGGTGCCCCAGCTGCCAGCACCCCCTTTGTCCCATCGGTGGGGTGCAGGCCGGGATCAGGGTGGGTTGGTGGGACCATGGGATGAGCCCGTGGACCCAAACGGAGGCATGTGGCTGTTAATGGATGCGTGCGCGTGGTTGGGATCCAGGTACAATGTTTGGACCCAATTACCAAAGATCTATTCCGAGTGAAATCCTTCTTACTGGAATGCTGTAATGAGTCTTGGTGGGAACAGCCCTTTGAATGAAAAGGCCACTGTGTCCTTCCAGCTCCTGCTTCCAGCACGATGGGAACAGGGTTGTATTAAAGGTACGTTTCACTTGTCTTGAGCTATTAGATCAGCCCATGTATGACTGGTCTTGTAGAAAAAAGCATGTTTTGTTGTGTGGGAGAGAACCCATTCAGATTGGTACTCTCTTGAACAAGAATGGTGATTTGGAGATGAGATGTGTAAATAGTTCTGTGGATAAACAATATTTTTACATACTGTTATTTCAAACTGCTGCAAGAGCAGTGCTGCTGGTGGTGCCTCCAGCTGCTTTCCTCCTCCTAAAAATCTCAAGCAGGCGCATTTGCTCTACTTTCATTCCTTCACAGCAATCCTAAAGCAATTTTTGGGGAAGGGGGCTGAGGCGTTTGCTTTTTGCTTGGAATTTTCAGATGGAACTGGAACTGAGCAGTGAGCATGAATCCTGTTTTCTGGCTTGCCACGAGCCCCCCAGACAACTTGCAGGCGTGTTTCAATTTTGCTTGGAATATGTCGTGTCCTCAAGAATGGCTTTTAAGATTTGGGAATTCTGAAACAAGACAGGATTTCTGAATTGCCTCTCTGGATCCAAAACATTTTGTACAGTCACTTGTTATTTCCTGTGAGGCGCAAAACAGGCCAGTGGAATAACATCATCTTGCTTCTGGTGATGGGGGGTTTTGCTGTGAAACTGTTGAGCTTTTGAAGGCTTCTTGTTTTCTCACCTCTCCTTCTGTAGCCAGGACTCGCTGTCTAGTGGCAGTTGAGCAAGTGAGAGGAGAGTCACTTCTCAAGCCCCGTCTTTGCTCCAGGCTCAGCTCAGGAAGCTAAAGCTGGAGGCAGCGAGGAGGTTGTGGACGCTTAAGTGTGAGAATGAGAGTTTCCTCCTTTGCTTGTACATCACGACACGCTGTAACACAGACAGCAGCACCAATAAGGACCAGTTTAACCTCTGAAAATAGACTGTTTTGTAATCGGGTCCCTCTGCTTTCTCTGTGCGAGTGTGCTGGAAGGGGAAGGTGTGATCCGCACCGAGGAGCTGAGCCCAGTGGGGTGGGTTTACATAACGTGCTTCCTACGTGCTTTCCTCTGGCAGCTGGGAACATACAAATCAGGAAAACATGGGAGAGGAAACTCCTCCTTGTTTGGCAGAGCTGCCTGGGTGTGAAGGAGTTAATGCGCCCTCCCAGTATTAACCACTCCAGTGGTTTACTTTTCCCTGAGACCTTGAGCATGGCCTCTGAAGATGTTATTACAATGGAGCTGTTAGCATGAGAAAAGGTGGTTTTCTCACCATGGGTTCATTTTGGGGGGATTTGGAAGTCTCAGTGAGCTGGGGCTAAGGCCAGAGTCAGGAATTCTGCTTGTCTGAAAGTGAAAGCTCAGTTAATTTAGCCTTGGCATACAGTTTGAATTGTATTGTTATGTCTCTTGGACATTGATATGTAGATTTAATGGTCAATAGAATACACGGATGGTCTATTCTTAAAGTATTTGCTTTGCAGAAGGGTCGGGTTTTGGTCTGACAAGTTGTTCGCCTTTCACGTTTTTCAGCACTGTATTTGCAGGTTCGGTATTGGTGAATTTGTGACATCTTCTGAAATGGACAGATTTGGACTCTTAGTTATGTTCTAGTCTCTAATAGCCAGAGTTCCCAAAACATTCGTAATACGCAGTAAAATAGAGAATGTGTTGGCATTGTTTTACTGCTGCTAACCTCAGTGTTCCCTCCCAGGGAGATTCGGAGCTCTAGAGCTGGTGTGAAGTGGCTTGTTGCTCATTATAGTCTTTTTTCTATCTACATTACCTGGGTGAACCTTGGGAGAAGCTGCTTCCTTCGAATCACTGCACCTCCTCAAAACAGAGCGAGCAACAGGCAAACACGTCATCGATTGCAGCTTCTGATGGGTTTGGGGTGATGAAAACCAGGGTTTGGGGGGATTGTTCTGTTACAGTGACATGGAGCAGGGTCCGGCCTTGCTCACGCTCCTGGTCTGCCCTTTGCTTGTGCTTTGAAGTGCCACTATGTCTGGATTTGCCTTATTAGAATGTCATGTCCGTGATATTCCAAAGGATAATGAATGTCCCTTTAAATCTTTGCTTTGGTGTGTGACAGAGGCATCTGGGATACAGGGGTCCCTCATGGCCTAAAGCACTTTTATCTGGTCGTGTCTCAGAGAGAAGTCAGTGTTTGCATCCTGCCAGTGCGCAGTGTGGGAGGAAGTCAGCTTTCAGGTGGTCTGTAATAAGACACACGCTTCGTGGAGGTGGTTTCGTTACAAATTACACGTTGGTTTCTACCTGGACTTTATGGGAAGGGGAACTGCTGAGCAGGGTTCGTGGGCACAGAGGCTGTACCAGAGCTCAGCACACGTTTGAACTACGGTTTTATTTCCCTTTCTAATCTGGTTAAATAAAACATGAGGAAGCTTCTGTGCTGCAGTGCTGTAACCCGTGTGAGGAGAGGTAATGGTGGCAAAGCCCCTGAGCGTCTGTCTTCTGCTTCCTACGTGCCACCCACTTGCTGTCTGACTCTGGGCAAGCTGCTTTACCTTGCCTTACATTTCCTTGCTTTTCCTGCGTGGTGAGCTCTGCAGGGCATGGGGAGTGCCGATGTGCCAGCACTCGGGTCACAGTTTGTCACTGTGGGCTCAGGGCAGACAGGCTCAGTCACCCTGGTTGTGGTGTCCGTAGCTGTGGTGGCAGCACATGGGCTGGTTTGGGTCACAGAATCCTGCGCTGGTTTGGGTTGAAAGGACCTGAAAGCTCATCCAGTTCCAACCCATTGCCATGGGCAAGGACACCTTCCACTAGACCGGGTTGCTCGAAGCAATCCGGCTCCTGGGAGCCCTAACAGCCTGCATCCTTTGCTTAAATATACAGATCTTAAGACAACTAGATGAGCTTTAAGGTCCTTTCCAACCCAAACCATTCTGTAACTTCATATTCCAATATATGCTGTGAAATTGCATCACATTCCACTTTGGCACTTGTGAAGTGCAGGCTCCTGGACTCTCCGGAAGGTTCTTTACAAGTGTAGGCACTGCTCCTGACGTCCGTCGGATGATAACCTGCATCCAGGACTTGTGTTCTTTGGGTGGCTCCAGCTGAGGGTGCCAGCTCGTGGAGTTGGGAAAACTCAGGTTTGAACATTGGTTCTCTAAGGAAAAACTAGCAGTGCTTATTTAAACTTTGTGGGGTGCAATTGACACTGCGCTGGATTGCTCACAAATTTGGGGCAGGCTCAGCAGCTAAAGTGAGCTACTTAATCAGTTGGAGAGTGTGTTTAATCATTGTCATCATGCTACATAATGAACACACCAGCACTGAGTGACAGGCTGTGAGATGGGAGGATTTTTTAAAGGCAGCTCTGATTCTGGGCCCTTAAGAAAAGGGGTTTTAAAAGTATCCATGAGGAACCTCACATAAATTGTTCCAAATGTGGAAAAAGGGCACATGTTGCTAGAAGGAGGTGCAGTAACATCTTTTCCATGTGGAAATGAGTGGTACTGGGTTGCCTGTAACCCACTGACCTGGTGCTGTGCAGGGTGGGACCTGGTGGTTCTTGTTTTGGTTGTGTGCTTGGTGTTTTATTTATTCCTATGGTTTTCCACCAGGGTGCTTAAAGTCCACAAGAGCATTTTCAGGCAGTCCTACGTGTCCCTGCTCATGGCAGGGGGGTTGGAACTTGATGATCTTAAGGTCCTTTCCAACGCTAACTATTCTATGATTCTATGTGTATCTCTTTTAGAAGAACTTAGTTGTTTGGGGTTTTTTCTGGGGAAAAAATGTGCCTGGGGCCAATTTTTTTCCTTGGAAAATCAATTTCTGGTGAAAAATGCATGTGTTTTGGTGGCAGTGGAGCAGCAGCCAAGCGTGGTAGCGTGGTCAGCATCAGTCCTGTCAGTAACCCTCCGGTGCTGGGGGATGTGCCAGCCCGGGGAGGGAGAGCTGGAGGGAGTTGTGGTGTGCTGTATGTATTTATATAGATAGAGGCATGTGGTGCAGTATATGTATTTATATAGATAACTTCAGAAATGGGGACAAGGGCAAAGTAGCTCAAATGAAGAGCCAATTAAGATAATCTAAGCAGAATGAGGATTAACTGCCTCTTAATCTGAAGGATACCTAAAATGCATGTGGCCAGTTTAGATCCATCAAATGCTGTCTCTGTCAGGGACGTTCAGAGGGGTTGGGGGTCAGTGGGAATTAACAGTGGTGTTTTCAACTTACTGTCCAGGGCTAAATGTTGTTGAAATAGTGATCTGGGTTCTGCTGGGTCCTGCCAGCAGAATATATCACAAGACACACCTCTTTGCTGTAATGTCATCGCTGTGGAGGTTTGAAGCATTGATGTATTGTAAAGTAATGATTGCTCATGTAGAATGAGTTCATGTTTTGCAGTTTCTCTTTTCACTGTCAAATCTATCAGGGAAAAAGCTGCTGTGTGTTTTCTTCTATAAAATGAGTTGCAGTGCCCATCGTGACCTTTGCTGCAGCTCCAAGGGGACAGGTTGGTCCAGAGGAGCTGGCGAGGTGCGTTCCCGTACCACCGGCTGCTGGTGAAGGTGAGGTTATGTTTGCACCCCTGCTGCAGGACGTGGATTCTGAACCTCAGCCAACACAGGCGTGTACAGGGTTCCACTCTGAGTATCTCCATAGTAAGGCTGGTGTTGGAAGATGGGGTGTGTGGTAAGGCCGCCGCGATGCTCCACTTTGCGGGAGCTGCTGCGCGAGTGCTGACTTTTTGGGGGAAGGTCCCTGTGTTGACTCTATTACTCTGATGAGCGGTTTAGCAAGTTCAGATCGGTGCCATGTTAATTGTCAGGACTGGGAGGGTGGGAGCAGATTTCACCGGGGGCAATGGAAGAGATCCAATGAATTTCCACTCTGTTTCTCTGCTTGGCAAACCAGCACTTACTGTCACTTTGCATAAATAGGTTTATTTCAGAGGGTCAGCCGTCACCACTCCCCCTCTTCGCCTCCCGGCCCACCCTCCCCTGAAGGATAGGAGGCCGACGAGCATTTAATTTCCCCAACAGCAGGTGCTTGTCATCCATCTGAAGATAGCTGCCAACATCTGGTGCAATTGCCTCAGCAAACGCCGTAACAAGGCGGCCTGCAGTTCAAACGCAGAGAGAGCATTGCCTCTTTAATGATAACAAGCTGTTGGCTTCCCCTCGGAGATGAATTCATCTCACAGATGTTTGTCTAGTTTTGGCAATCTTATCACTATGGCTTTGGTGATTATGCTCAACTGGAGACTATTACTATAAAAGAAGTTTGAACTTGTTCCATTTTTGCATTATTTATTTATTTAGCCATTTATTTCTTTGCTTTCTGGATATAATTTGTATCAACAACTGTAATGTTGGTCCCATTACCCAAGTACCCTTACGATTTTGTACTGCATCTGCTGAACAGTAGCTCGCTACTTGACATTCCCCACTGGCAAATGTCTTTCAGCCACACTGACGTTTTTAACATTCCCCATCAACAGCTTTGTGGTTTGAACCCTCTATTTAACGCTACATTTTCTGGGATTATTTGGCTCTCACTCTGTCTCTTCTCTCTAATAACTGCAATACACTTACTATTTCTGCAAAGCAGGAGTCGCCAAAAATGTTCTGGATACTTCCATTTGGAGGGGGCACGCTGGTGACCTTGGCAGGGGTTTGTAATGATAACGTACGACCATCTTCATTGTTGGATCTTGAACGCTTCCAGCCTCAGTGTGGTCGTGTGGAACACGGAGACCTGCAGGCTGAAGCCTTCAGAGCTGCAGTTTGGTTTTCTAACATGCCTGTTTTGTTGTGATCTGTTTGGTTTTTAAGGAGACATTTTCTCCTGAGCATGTGGAATTTAATTCTGGTAAATGGGATTTATTTTTGGAAACATGCTTGTGAATAGGTGACTCATGCCTGAATGAAGATGTGTCGCTGTTGGTGGGGACACCACGGATACAGTTTCTTAGTCTATAAATAGATGTCAGTCCGAGTATTGGTGACATGGTGGTGCTTTGCACTGACTTGTTAACTGCAGAGTGGCTTCTGAGGAGAGTGTTCAGTGTCAGTCCCTCCTGCTGGAGCAATAATTTCTGCTGATGCTTAAGGACTCGACATCAATAACTTTGTAAGATACTGGGAGTACTTTAATTGGCACAGGGAAATCAGAAGTGAGGCACGTTCCCGTGGCACCATCGTGGGGTATGTACTCATAGTGCTGCTCTTCAGAGTAAAGGTGAAAAAAATGAGTTGAGAAGTCTGGGTGCTTGTCAGAGGCCAAGGGTATCACCTGCGTGGTCCTGGATTCAGGCACTCGTGCTTGCTGATGTTATGGGTGCATCACTTCTGCCACTGAGGGAGATGTTCAGCTGAACACTGAGGACTGGAGATCACCACTGTTCTCAAATACTGAAATTAGCAGCTCCTTTTTTCCCCATCACCGATGCTAAACTGGTTCCGTGTTGTTGATGTTTGCTCAACACCATTTACCCACCGACACAGCACATATGGTTTAATGTCTGTCCTTTTTTTCTGCTCCTACTGTAGTTACAGTATTATTAAAAATCCATTAAATTTTGATGTACATCATAAAGTATGTGCTCCCGTGAATGCGAGCGCGGATAATTATTTCTGATGAATAAACCAAAAGGACAAGTATGTAAGAAGTTCATCCTGCAGCTTTCAATTTTCATTATATACATCTCCTTCAGGGGCACTCGGCGTGATGTTGCAGCTGGTTGTTTCTGTGGCCTGGCTCTCCCTAGGGGTGGGTGATGACAATGCAGACTTGAACCAGCACAAGTGCCACAAGTGTGTTTGTGGGCAGATTTGCAGAGAAATGGTTAACCAGGGGAGGTGGCTCTCGGGGAGGGAGAGGATGAGATGAGCACTGCAGCACAACAGCAACTTTCTCCGAGGTTTTGTTCGTTGCATATGGGCTTTGTGGGATCTTGGAAAGTAACCCAATTATTCCTCATTAAGGTAACCCAGAAATCCAGCAGCAAGCAAGGTGTCATTGCTAAAACCCCACCAGGAAGCTAGGCAAGCTCTTCTTGGTTCCCAGGGCCTGACGGAGGCAAGGGAATCATTAAAAATAATGCATTACAGTGTCCATAAAGTTTCATGCAGTATATAACGGTCCGTAGGGGCCTCACCTAGTTTTCCGTATATGATACGTACATAATGGTTACAGCTTCTCATTAACTTGCCCATAACACTGGATACGCTTCTCTTTAACACCCCCTTCAGGCTTCACGTGATGCGCCAAGCGTTTCCTGATAAGCAGGAACCGAAATATTTATCATGCTTGTCTCCTGTCCCCACCGGGAAGAAGTTGTTGGCTCTCTCCTGTCCATTTCATTCCCTTCCCCTGACTGCTCTGGACACGACCCAGCTCTGGCAGGGCCCAGTCCTCTCACTGACAGGATCCCAGGCTTCTGCTCTGGTTTTGAGTCACCCCCAGGTATTTCTTCAGCTTAAGAGTGAGTCTGCACCCAGAGAATTAGTCTTGTACATAAACTCTCGCAGGGCCCTTGGTCTGAGCAGCAGCACGTAGCTTTCAGTTATCCCAAATAAGAAAGCCTAATTATCCCAAGAAGTCCTATAGATAGATCCCACCAAATCCTTTGTACCCGCGGGTTTTTTGCACTCGAGTATTAGTGCTAAAACTACTCAGGACTTGATGGATTCTCCAGGGTGACTTGGTTGCTTTTTGCCCAGGAAAGATGTTTTCCAGGGCTTTGCACTGCTGAGGTGGGAGGTTTAGCTGAGTTTAGATGAGTTAGTACTGGGGGAAGATGATGTTTTGAGCTGTTGTGGCTGTCGGGGGAGTCCAGGGGGAAGGAGCAGAAAGACAGAGTTCTGATTGTGCTGAGGCCACAGTTTAGGAGTCCAGCTTTGCGACGTGGCACTGATTTGCTTTGTTATTTTGGCCTTATTTGGGTTTCCATCCAAAAGCTGGGACCAGCAGCGTGGCCTTCCTACTGCTGCTGTACGTGCAGGCTGCTCCGAGGGGGAGCGAGCGTGTCTGTGTGCAGCACCTTGCCATGACCTTGAGCAAAGTCACCGTGCTGCTGTGATACCAAATGATGACAAATAAATTCACCTTCATACAGTTTAGTCTAGCTGGCTTTGTTCCTTCACCCCCATCCTCCCTGGGAAGGATTTTGTTTGCTTTTCCTGAAATGGAAGAGGCCCTGTTATACATAGGCCTCTTTCAAAAATAAACCTCCAAAAAGGAAAACAAAAGAGAAGGAACAAACCTCAGATGTTGTCTGATAACACAGAGCAGATACGGATCCTGCGTTCAAGGCAACTTGAACCAGAGGTTTGTTTAAGTGTAACCCAGATTCTGACATTTTTGGATGGTTTGAAATTCCTCCTGTAACTTTGGAAAACAGTCAGAAAAGAGAAAGAACTGCAAAACAATTCCAGAAGTAACATGAATTAATCTTTTTGTTATTGTTTCCTTCCCCCCTGCATCATCTTCAGTTAGATTTATGCTCTCGAGTTCACAGAGTCAGTTAAGTGCTATGGAAAAGCTGTATTTCGTTTGACCTTGTGGCTGTATTTTGGCTTTAAGAAAGTAAAAAACACCCAGTAAAGACCAGGCTGTGTCACTTGCAAGCCCAGGAGCAGATTCTCTAGCAGGGAGAATAAACAGGAGCGAGAAAGAGGAAGATGGGAGACCTTGTCTGCTGCCAAGGGGACCCATGGGACCACACTGGCCCACCCCATGGGGCCGGGGCTCCCCTGCACCCAGTGCTCAGGCCCCTGCCAGCTCCACGAGCTGCACTTTGCTGAGCTCATCGAGCTGTTGTATTTATTTACTCTCTGGCCAGTTGAAATGCCTTATTCCTGTTTGAAGCCTGGAAAGCCCTCCTGTCAAATGGACATGAGCTCTTGGTAGCTGGCGACGTGGGAGAGGAGTGAGCTGTGCTGACTGCTGCTGAGATCTGGGTTTATTTACTTGATGGGCTCTTGAGGCTGTGATGGCTCCAGAGGAGCCCATCGTGTCAGGAGGAAGGAGCTGCAGAGATTAAACACCAGCGAATGTGAAAGCAAGTGAATCAACACAGACACCACCCCATGGCCGTGCCTCCCGTCAGTGTCACCTCATCTGCTGGTGCTGCGGGGTCCCCGGTGCCACCCCAGTACATGTGCAGGGGAGAGTGTCCTCTTGCTGTGACCTGGGGTCCTGGGGCCGGGCTCAGTCTGCAGGAGGAGCTGATGGGGAGAGAGAAGGGGGCTCACGCATTTCTTGTAGTGAAGAGTTCAGCTTCTTTTCCTGCAGGTGGACTAATGTGTGTTGGATTCTTAACAGTAAAGCAAGAATGAGCAATTAGAATCACAGCTGAAGGAAAGGTGCCCTCTCCTTGGCTGCTGTGTGATGGTCCAGAGCACACCACGGAGCACAGCTGACTCCTCTTGGTCAGCCGGGGAGGCCCACGTACCCCGCCAGGCTTCCTGGTGGCGGTGGCAGAGTGGTCACCAC
Source organism: Nestor notabilis (assembly GCF_000696875.1). NCBI lineage: Eukaryota > Metazoa > Chordata > Aves > Psittaciformes > Psittacidae > Nestor > Nestor notabilis. Next base: position 121,175 of record NW_009938807.1, on the reverse strand, counting down.
AACCCCAGCGCTTCCCTTGCTGAACATGGAGCTCGGGAACACACAGGCGAGCGCTGGGACCCTGCCACTGGCTGGGTCACACGTGGGAGTGCTCGGGTCACTGCAGTCACGTTGGGTGGCTTCATGCTGCCCGACACAGGGCGTGAGGCTTCCTGCCTGGCTCAGCTGGAGACCGGCCCCTTGGAGCGCCACGGGCTTAAATACCTTCAGTGGCATCAGCAGATGCATCTTTAGCAGTTTGTGGCTGCATTTCTGAAGTAAATAAGTAGTAAATGGTGGCTGCTCCCACCCCCAAAGGGCTGAGGAGGATAAGTGAAAACCTCTGTAATGTCAGACCTACACCTTGCTCATCAGTAATTAGGGTACAGGCTCCTGGAGGAAAATGCTTTGTGCTTTGTTGACTCATAGGTCGTATTTTCC
>NW_009938807.1:110492-120733 GCF_000696875.1 Nestor notabilis | reverse complement strand
GGTTTATATACTATATCTTGACCTAAAAATTTGCTCCATAAAATGTACAGAAGGTGCAGTCTGAGATAAAGCATCTTTCGGGACTGGAGGCTTGCTTCTGACCTCTATTTACTTGATGTAAATCAAAGTGGAGTTCGAGTTGTGGAAATAGGACAGGCCGGCTCTTGCGTCAGGGGCTGTTCAGCCTTAGCCATGGTAATAATGCAGTGTAAAAATGCTAATGCGTGGTACGGCTCTGCCATGGCCTTTGGTGATCAGGGAAGAGCTCTAAAAATAAGAGGATTGGAGGTAATTGATGATTTCAGCCAGATTGATTGTGGATGTGAACTGGCAAAGCTCCTTGAGATGAAAGGAGCTGGTTGACGTGAGCTGCGAATCCGATACTCGGGCTGGAAAAACATCCCCTGTGAATGAAGGACCTGCTTGTGCTCTTCCAGGTCTCATTCCTCCCCATACTCATGTGGCCTCCAGGAGCTGGTAGTGGAGCACTGGTGTCCCAGACAGCCCCAGACGCAGCCACAGGGGCATGTGCTGGGCTGGTGTCCCAGACAGCCCCAGAAGCAGCCACAGGAGCATGTGCTGGTTTCTTAGAGCCCAGGAAGGAATCACTCATTTGCTTATAGTGCTGCTGAAATATTAATGCGGAACAAATCATCCAGTTTAAGCCAAACATCAGAGCGAGGAGAGAGAAATGGTGTGTGATGCTCTCCGTGGTTTGTAAGGGAAATGTGCCTGTGCTGTGACTGAATCCACCTGGCACAGAGCCCCGTGCAGGGGGGCAGAGGCATCCCTGGTTGCGTGTGTGATGCTCTCCGTGGTTTGTAAGGGAAACGTGCCTGTGCTGTGACTGAATCCGCCTGGCACAGAGCCCCGTGCAGGGGGACAGAGGCATCTCTGGTTGCTGGGGCAGTGAGAGCTTCGGTCCCTCGCCCTGCCCGGGTCCCTGCGAGCAGAGGTGGGGTGGGCAGAGGGGCTGCACTACTTTGTCTGCATCATGTGGCTGATGGGCAGGCTCTTTGGAAAATGTTAACTGCTTTGGGGACTTCTTCAACCCGGCTGTTTAAAGTAGTTATTTTTCCCAGATGGTAAATACAGGAGGCTTCCTCAGCAGCCTTCTGGTAGTAAGAATACTTACAGGGCGCTTCCCGTTTTCAAAGTGCTGTCCAAGTAGCTGATCCGTCTTGTCTTTTGCAGCAATGTGTAGTTAAACTTGAAGGATATTGGCCTGAATTTGCAGCAGTTGGTCAGCCACAACTGTGGGTGAATTTACTTTTCTGCTGTTTCGTACTATGTGAGTAAACTGCTTTCTCCTGCGTAGCTTGACATCGATTCCAGCCTTTCATCTCGGTAGTGAAGATGATCTTTAAGCAGAATAGAGGGAAAAGATGTCTTCCTGCCTATTGCACTGCAAAAAAGATGACACAGCTTTACAGAGAAAGGATGTTCCTTTTTTTCAGCCTATATAATGTACAAACGAACTTAGACCCTCTTAAAAGGAGTGTGCTTTCTTTCTGAGGAGTGACCTCCCTAACTCTTAGCCACACACCAGCTCAGTATGGGCTTTATGTACTCAGGTGCAGCTAACAGCAGTCACAGTGTTCGGTGTTTCTTTGTCACTGGGGTGAAACTCAGCCTTGTTCTGCCTGACAAGAGTTCTGGAGCTGTGGGATGGTTCATTGCCTCGAACCTGGATTTAAACTGGTTTCTGTTTCCTTAGTTTGGAGACAGGGACAGGCAGGGGGGCAAAGGGGCTGCAATTAATAGCTTGCACCTCGTAGGTGCAGGTCTTAATCCCTGAGGAGCTTGGATGTGGTCGATGCCCTGGTTGCCTGTCTCCATGTAGCACTGCCATGCATCTCTTAGGTAACCTCCCTGAGGGTTTTCTCTTCTTTAGAGGTGTTCCCAAAGCGCGTTAGGTGAGGCAGAGGGACTGCCTGCAATCAGGTACATTGGGTTTATGCTCCTTAATGTTTTATGACAGTCGCAAGGACAGTTTGTGTAATGTGAAGCCGTTGTTAAGACAAGTACATAACGCTTGTGAATGAACTGCTCTGCTCGACACCCAGCCCTGCTTCCCATTCCCTCAGTGCTTCCTGCTCCCTGCAGTGTGCAGGTAGGAGCCCAGGATGTCCAACCCGAGCAGCGCCTGGGCAAGAACTGGAGCACAGAGGCCCCGGGTGCTGGGGCTCGTGGGGAGGGTGGAGGAAGGAAGCAAACATCCTTAATGAACGGGGCCAGGGAGAGAGCGCCAAGTTCCTAGAAAGAGGACCTTGCAAGGAATGTGCAGATGACATGAAAAAGTAATTAAAAGGAAAGCCCTAATGCGACGTTAGGGGGAGATGCAGCTGGAACTTGAATAAGCAAATGTAAAGAGGGAATTAGTTTGCAAGCTTTCCTCTGAGGAGCTGATGGGGAAAACACGGCAGCAGCTTCTGCTGATGTAAATTGGCATCGAGTCCCTTTGCTGAAGAGCTCTGGCTTGTGAGTCTGGTTCAGCTCACATTTGCTAGTCCTAGAGCTTGAAAACACACAGGGAAGAGGATGTGGCGTTTTGCAGAGGTGACATGAAGGACGCTGGATTCCAAAGCAAAGGATACTGCCTTCAAAACCAGAGTGAAACCCTTGGTAGTGTAGTTTGCCTGGGGCAAACTGGTAGTTTGCTGTAAGTAATATTAATTTAAGTGTGGAATGCTTTAAATTATCTGGATGATTTAATCTGTGTGATTTAAAAAAATAATTTATCAGCTCAGCTCTTGAATAAAAATACAAACCCAACTGAAACAGAAACCTTCAATTAATATTAGCACTTCTCTTTTCCTCTGGAGGGTAATACACAGAGACATTTATTTTTAGCCGTGCAGAATTTGCATGTGTGTTTCCAGATGTATTCTTAGACTTTGTTCTGCTTAAAATTCAGCTACCACAGTATTGAAGATCCAAATTTCCTTCTCGGTGGCGTTTTGTCTCTGCCACTTTGGATGTTATTTCCCCCCTCTTTCTCCTCTCTCTCCCCAGCAGGGTGTTGGGGAGATGATTTGGGCAGCGGGTAAGGCTCCGCTTCCTCTGAACTTTAGTCCCTCTGCGAGGAGTGACCTATTTAGATGAGGCCCTTTGATGCCGTGGGGAGGTCAGGTGAGGTCAGAGCACTGGTCCTGCCAGAAGCCCCACAGATGCAGGAAGCCAGGCCCTTGTGGAGGCTGCGGTTGAACAGCCCCTTGTTTCTGTCTCTCTGTGTGCGTTTTGTTCTCTTCCTACATTCCTGAGGCACAGAGGGCCGGATCCTCCGCAGTGCAGGGAGCAGGGCAGGGGTGAGGACACGGCGGCCGCGCCAGAGCTGGATTCTCTCTGTCTCCCGTTCCCTGTTGGGTGGATCACAAACGCTTCCACAGACACATGCAAATTGCCACCCTGCCTGCCCAGCCCCTCCTGCCCAGCCCCGGCGGGTCTGTCTCCTTCCTTACAGCTTGTTTGCTGAAGAAGGGGGCTCTGCAGATGTGTTACATCCTCCAGCTTTGTGAATCTAATTGCCATGTGGAAGAAAGGGAAGGAGGAAGAACGCTCCTCTCAGCTTGGTTGTCCCAAAGTAAAATCCCAGCTGAGCAGCTTAAAATAGATGGTCAGCTGGTTGTGAGGGCCGGAACTAGCCCGGAGAGCATGGCATCTGTCTCCCAGGAATGCTGCCTGCCCATCAGGCTGGATAAATCAGGGCCAGTGCTGGTCTGTGTCAGTGTGAGACAGGCTGTGCTGAGGATGGGGAGCTGCTTTGCTCTAGTCCTCTAACATCTGCCTGGGAATCGATAGGTTGAATTCATTGATGTACTACCACTGCCCTGGCAGTGCTCCTCCTCCTCCTCTTCCTCTTTGGTCTGCCCCAGGAATCCCTGTCTATGAAGGCACTTTTAATGGTACATCTAATAACTGATCCAGCTTAAGAAAAAGAGCTAAAAAATAAGGTTATGGCTGTGATATCAGCACAATGACCAAGTCTGTGGTTTACCTCCTGGTCCTTCCCTCCACACGCTGCCTCCCTCCCTCCCTCCCCGAGGCTGGGCTGATGCAGTGACAGCGCTGCTCTTCCTCCGATGCAGCACAAAACACATTTTTCTGGTGGCTGAATTTAATCACTTAGATGCAGAACACTGATAGACTGAATCAATTTAATTCCTGTTGCTCACGACTGGGAGGGGAGAGAGGGGAAGAGGAAGGTCATAACAATTCAGCAAACAACAACTTGGCTTGAAAATGTCACCAACAGGTCAGTCGTTGGGGTGGGTTTGGACCTGCCCAGGCCAGGACATGTGGCAGACTTGGGAAGTGGGACAGATGGTCCCGTCAGGGTGGGGAGAGGTCATTTGTTGGTGTGTGAGGGCTGAGATGCTGGGGCTGCTACAGAGCTGGAGGAGCACGTCCCGTCAGGACATGAAGTTGATGCTACCCCCTCTCCATTTGAGGGAGCTGCTGGAAAGGTGTCTTTGGGGCTGTAAATGTCCGAAGTGGTCTGTGGTGTCTGAGCGTTTTGATGTCAGGACTGTTTGCCTCAGAGCATCTCTGCCAGTGGTGCCCCATCTCTTTGGGAGCCCTCAGTGACCTCCTGTGGCACAGTCCTGCTCACAGAACACAGGATTAGATTGGAAGTGGAGCAGCCTGTGGGGCTTCTGTCCAAGTAAGGCCTGGCTTTTCTGAGTGCCCCTTGCAATTACAGCGGACCCGTTTCATACGAAGCCCAAAGCCGAGGGTTTATTGGCAGGACTCTTGCAGTGGCTTTTCCAAGGCTCTTTGGAGCATGGGGTATGTGGGTGTCCATCCAAGCCCACATCTGGGATGCAGCCTGGTCTGTGACCGGTGCTTTCAGACAGTGTTGCACGTTCAGTGATCCCAGGAGATGAAACTCCTGTGACAGGAGGTCCCCAGGATTCACCAGGTGAACTGTTGATGTTGGATTCATCTTTTACAAGCATCCAGTCCTCCCAGGAGAAACCCGAGGTGCATCAGCCCGAGTGCCAGCCCCGGGTGGCATTTCAGAAGGGCCTTTAGCAGTTTCTCACGCAGCTCTTACCCAGGTTGGTGCTGTCACTTCTTCAGTGGGCATTAATAACTCAGCAGTGATGCTCTGCTGCCCTATGCAGGGAACCCACCTCCTCCCGAGGTGCCATCCCACTGGACCAGGCAAAGCAGCAGAGCTGTGCAGCCAACTGCAGCAATCCCTCGAGAGCTGGCATTGGGAGCAGCCGCTGTTCTCAGCGAGACACACAGTAGTAGTGAAGTAATAAAAAGCAAACTTGGCCAGCTTGCCAGCAAGCTTGGTAGCCTGCCACAGCCAGCAGCCCATATGCACAGTGGTAAATAAAAGCTGTAGTTGAAATTCTGTCAAGTTTTATATAATATTCGTTATGATATGGAATGGAATGGAGGGGGAATCCCTTTTCGAGTATTCCTACCAAAAATGGATCTGAAGCTCTCTTCCATTAAGTAGCTGTGCAAAGGGCAGTGATGCTGTTGCAGAGGGAGTCTTGTGTTCACTGCAGCCTCTCTGCTGCTTGTGGTACCTCCAGGAAGTGCCCCAGTGCTGCCCTGTGCTGGGGCTCTCATGGCTGGTGTTCAGGGACAGCCTGGGGCTGATTTGCTGCACAAGGATGCAGCATTAGCTACTGAAGGCAAAGCAAGCTCCATGTGCAGTTAACACCGAGGGGTTTGCCTGCTCTGCTGCCGGAGCCCGGCGCTGCCTGCACAGCGGAGCAAGGACGTAAACCACGGCAATGACAGTGGGAGCAGAAGGGGAGGAAGTTTGACTGTGCTCAGCAATGGCCAACTTAAAAATAGACCCGTTTATTTATAGCTTGGCAGCACACTGCTGCCCCTCAGCGAGTGGCACAGCCTGTCTGCAAGTGCACGTGTGCGCGCACAGCTGTGTGCAGAGGAGGTGATGTGTGTGCTGGAACACGCTCCGTGGCTGAGGGGAGGCCGTGCTCCCTGCGGGGTGGGGGTGCTGGAGCCCTGTGCCGCTGGGGGTGTTGCTCCATCACTCTTCTGCCAGCCCTTTGCTGCTTCCTCTGCAGTACAAGCTCTTTGCGGTGACTTCTGCTGTGTCTGGGCACTCACTGTGTGTGTGGGTACCAGTGTGACACCCCCCACCCCCCCCCACTGTGGGGCTGTTACTGTGCATGCCCTTGCACTGTGTTTTGTTCCAGTGGGGCAGAGCTGTGTCCTTCCCTGAACTCCAGCAGTTTCCTTGTGTTTGGCCTAGGAGCAGACCAGGACTAGGGGAAAATCCAGGACAGTGCCTTGTGTGCCATGGCCAGGAGGCTGCTTGGCCCCAGCACTGTGAACCGGTGTTTGCCATCCCAATTCATCCCTTCCTTTTGTTCCTACACAGGTATTTTTGTTGTCATTGATGTTTCCTGAGCTGGCTTTTTTGGAATGTAAGTGGAAAATTGAGGCATTTTGACCTAGTGGGGAGGAGAGGAGATGGAGCCTGAACAGGGAGAAGCCCTGAAGATCGTTCTTGCTGGAGGTGATGCGGGGCGATGGTTTGGGGTTTTATTTGTACAGTCACTTGCATATTCAGTTCTGACCTATGGTTCTTCTGTTACAATCAGCAGAAGAGTACAAGGTTTTGCTAGATGCACTGTCAGGCATAAAGGCTGGCGCCCATGAGAATAAAAGTAGTTTTTAGGAGGAATTTGAATAGAGAGGAAGGTCCAGTACCTGGGCTGAGCTCGACTTCCCCCGTCGCAGCATGTGAGGCGGAAGCATTCCAGCCTTTCCAGCAAATGCTGACTCTCTGCCTAAATCTATTCTTACCTAGAGGACCCTTTGCCTAAATTAGACATGAAGTTTCAGTAACATTTGTGAGGGAGTGTTTTGCGCTTGAAATGGAACCAACTGGTTTGATTCCAAAGAGCATATTGAGGGGAGATGAATGTCTTTCCACACGCAGTCCAACTAAGAGTGGTTGTCGGTTCTTTTTGGGGTTGTTTTTGCAGTGGAAGAGGGATTTTGTATTAAAGTTTGAACTGTGAGTTCAGGTTAGAAAGTTGGGGCTACTGTTCCACTCACTGGTACACACCTGGGGGTAGGATTTCTGCTTTAGTTTTCAGTCTCTTGAGCTTTTGTCATTTTTTATCACAACCTTGTGTGCTATTTAAACACTTTTTTATTTAATCAGTTATTCTTTTAAGCAGGCTTTATTGTATAAAGATTATCATGCGTAAGAGACGTCTATAATTAGAAGGGGGAATTGGTGCTATCAGACAGTGTTTTAGTGAAGAAAATTACAGTGTTCATAAACTGTTTGGAGAATGGAGGCAGCATATATTAACATTCAACAAGTTTTGTGTAACCCTAACTGAGGATTGACTCTTGCTCACTCGGATGAGTTTGGGCTGCTCCAGGATTTCTTCTACAAGCTTCATCCTTGGCTCTCATCCTTCTTGTCCCTCTGTCTTTCTTCCTGGCAGGGAAGAGGAAACAGTCCTGTCTCTGCTTTTTTGCAGTGCCATGGGGCTGGCTTGGAGAACTCAATGTTATATGCAAGGTTTAGTCCATTCAGTTAAACAGCAGGCGTGGTGCAATGCTGAGTGCTGGTCAGTGGAAAGCTTCCGCAGGTCCTGCTCTTGCTGGCTTGTGAAATCCAGATGCAAGCTCTGGTTTGGAGTTCTCTTCCATGGACATAGGAAAGAAAATCAAAATAGCTTTTCACTCCTGCTTGAAAGCAGGAATTACTTCTGTGGCAAACATCAGTTGGCATTTTTACATCGATTGGGCTTTAGAAGCATGTGAAGAGATTTGGCTTTACCTGCTCCACTGCCTTGTGCTCTCCTGCTCCTCTTGCTAGTGCCCGGTGGCTGGTGGGGACCTGCCATCATTCAGGTGGACATGCCCTTGGAACAGCCGATTTCCAGCTCCAAGGATTCAGCAGTGGGATGAAACCTCCTTGGCATCCTCCTGTTAACAGTGCACATGTGCGAAAGTGCAAATGAACATACAAAGCTATTGTGATATTCCATATGCAGGTAGGTAATTTATTGGGAACAATTACTCTGCACATCATCTGTGAGCTGGAATGAGCAGGAGAAGATGATGTGTGCTGCAGCTTGGCACTCTGCCTGCAGAAGGTATATTGTCAGAGTTTCTTCTCCCTCCATCTCCTCCCCTTCCCCATTGAGCTGACATGACAGCGGGGGACCATTGATTTCTGCTCTCCACGTTGTTAATGAAAAATTCCTTGTTGGCTCCTGGTTCTCTAAATCCTTTGAGACAGCTGCAACAGTTTAGGTACTCAAGGAGCAAACATGCCAGCTGGGGTGATGGATGACTTTGTGAACTTTCAGGGGACAAAAGGGCAGGCTTTTGTTGGCCGAGAGAGACTCCTATCCATGTAATTCCCGCATTTTCTGTAGCCAGTGTGCTGAGCATATTGGGGTAGCTCAGTGCACAGCTTCCATCTCAGGTGGCATATCGGATTTATCACGTTTCCTAATGCTTAATAATTCTATTTTGAAGTTTAGAGCCAGCCATGAGTCTTGGTGATGCTAAATAAAGCCTTCTCCTATGTTTCCTAGGACTCCAACTGCAGCCCTGAGTTTCTTCTCTGCTGTGTATCTTTGCCAAGTTAAAGCCATTAATTTAGAGAGAAGGGAAGTATTGTTTTAGATCACCTTGTAATGCTTTGTTGCCACGTTTTATGTTCCTGGACAGCATGGTAGTGGAACACTCTCCTTTTATGAAGTGCAGGGTACAGATGGCAACTCATTAAAACTTTAGTGATAATCACCCTTCCTATGGAATTACCACTTAAATCTGGTTAGTGGAGGAGGAGGAGTGTCACGGAAACATGCTTCTTCTGGGTGATTTAAAAGCATATGGGATGGAGTGTTTTATGTGCACCCCCTTGTCAGGAGTCCTCAGAGCAGATTGCCAGAATTGTTGAGCAGTTAGAGTTTAATGGAGGTACAGGAGCTTTTGCTCTTGATCCCTTTGACAGTTGAGCTGTCGCCTTCAAGTGCATTTAAAAGAAAAGTCTTTTAAATACCACTTTTTTTTTTTTTTAGCAGAATAAATGGAGGCAAGAACAAGTCTGTAAGGCAGCTGGTGAGGAGCTTTTTGGTCATTTCAAGGTTGGGAAGTGTTCTTTGGGGAGTAATGCATCATTGTTAGATGGCTTCAGAGGAAAAAAAGGTACTTGCTTGTTTGTCCTTACTTGTGCAGATGGTAAGAGGAATGGTCCCAAGGGCTCCCTGAGAGCCTGAAAGTGCCTGGGAGCTAGAAAAATATTTGGATTCAAGTCTCAGCACTGCTAGAGATTTTCTTTGGGACTTTGAGCAAGTCACTTATTTCTTCTCTGCCTCGGTTTCCCATCTGTAAAATCTGATTGTCACTGCTGTTATTGTAGCAGAGTACTGGAGGTATGTGCATTAGAGATTAGGAAGTATTTAGGTATGAGCAGGATTGAACATTAGCTATGGGTAGACAGAGTCTTGCAATGTATTTTGAGAGTTGGAGGCAGTGAGTGTAACTGGTGAGGCCCCGATTCCCAGAGGCAGGAAGGGATGTCTCCTCCTCCAGACGGCTGCATCCAGAGGGTACTGAGCAGCATCTTGAATGTACCAGCACGTTTCAGCCCAGCGGTGTCTGAGAAGCCCCCACGTAAATTGCTTTTGTTAAAAATGTCATAATTTTCTTGTAAAATATTGTTTTGAAATGGAACTCAAGGGTTTAGGGGTTGTAGCCCTGGAATAGGCATCACTAGGCAGTGACATCCGAGGCTTTTCCTAGGTAGTGTTTTTCCTCCTGTCACCCCAGCACCCTTTACTGCCTATTTGCTACGAGGAGGGCTTTTCATTTCATGCTAAACCACCTCAAGTCGGCAGAGGGGATGAGTGGTGCTTCCTGGCTTTCCCTGTTCTTCCCTGTCCTCTTTTCTAGCAAGTGCAGTATCTCCAAAGGTGACTCGTGCTCAGAGAAGCCGGGGTGAGGAGGCTGGATGAGGCCAGCACACCTTCACACGGCGCTATCGCTTTGCAGCACAGGGAGCAGCGGGGCCCAACTTGGAGCAGACCAGCAAATTATCCCTTACAATAACCTGAATTATCTGGGTAATGCAGGTACAGGAAGGGCCTGGAACCCATTTTTCCCATTCCAAGGACTCGTGTGGAGGTGTCCCTGTGTGCACAGCCCTGCAGAGCTGTCTGCTCATGCGCTGCACTGGAGGGCAGCCAGCGGCGGGGCGGGGGGCGCCGCCG
>NW_009938807.1:86863-110408 GCF_000696875.1 Nestor notabilis | reverse complement strand
TCCGACAGCAAACAGAAAAGCTTTGCTGCTTTTTTGGTGCTGCAGAGCCAAGTGCTGCTTTCAAGCCTGTGCCCTGCTTTGCTCTAGCTGCTGTGGGCAGACCTGTGCCTGGTCACAGCACTGGCCGAGAGCCTGAATTCCGTGTGCCAGGGAAGAGGTGGATGCTTAGGAGAAAAGAAGGCAACATCCTCCCCTCAATCAGTTTTTATGTGGGAAAACCATGGTGCAGGGTGGGACTTGGTGAGATCTCTTGAATACGGACCTTCCTCCTCATTACAGCTGTATTTGAAGTACTAATTGTCTATTTAGTGTACTTAAATGAATTCCTGATTCTGTCCTTGCATGTTGCAGGCTGGTTGTGGTTCAGTCTCTGCCCTGTGCTCTGCTGTCACTCAGCCAGTTGCTGGAGACTGGATTTAAGTGCCTTTGGGTGCTTCGTGCTTATCTGGAAGGCTGTGTTTTGCCTCGTTCGTCAGCAGTCAGAGCTTCCTGCAGCCTGAGCCCTTGTCTGACAGCACTGACGTGACTGAGAGACAGCAGAGGTGACCAGCAGCTCCCCCCGGTACCGCTGCTGTAACGTGCCCTCTGTGACTTCTTGAGAGACCCCAGGACTGTAAGTGAGGACACACTGGGACCTGCTGGACGGGCTTGTCCGTTGTCCCAGGGGAGTGTGGAGGTGCAGAGGAGCCTCGTGTGCTCACCCAGGGAGCAGGGTCTGCTTCCCCTCCAGGAACCATCAGCTCTTGGCCTGCAGGAGGATCTGAAACCACAACCCATAAGTTGTGGGGTGCTTTATAGCATCATGGAAGGGTTTGGGTTGGAAGTCAGGTTAAAGCCATTCCCCCTTGTCCTGTCCTTACAGACCCTTGTCCAAAGCCCCTCTCCAGGTTTCTTATAGCCCCTTTAGGCACTGGGAGCTGCTTGAAGGTCTCCTCAAAGCCTTTACTTCTCCAGGCTGAACAAGCCCAGCTCTCTCAGCCTGAAGAGGCTCTCTCAGCTTCAGAGCCACGTGTACGCTGCCCTCTGCTACGGGGTTTGTGAGAAACTCGGGCAAAGCAGATGAGTGTGGGTTTTCTGGCGGTGTATTTGTATGCAGGACAGTGAGGAAGAGCAGAACCCACCCTCCTGAAGGGGATCATCTTTAAACAAGGCACATTTGAAAAAACACAGTAAGATTTGTGTGCATTTGTTCCAGGGTAAACACGTGCTCAGCAGCAGCAGATGTGGAGGCCGTGGGGCTGAGGCATCACACGTGCGCGGCTCGGGAGCGTGGTGAACTGAGCAGAGCCGCTCGTGTGCACATGGAAGTGCTTAGTTCTGCTTTATTACCAGCCCATCTCCAAAAAAAGGAAAGAAAAGGACATCTGCTAATGCATAGCTTAAAAAAGAAGCTGCAGAGGAGAGCCCGCTGCCTTCCCTGCTGCTGAACTCAGTGGGAAGTTCACCCAGGGGCATGGGAGCTGCTCTGTGGTCAGGCATCACACCTCGACCTGCGTCTGTGCCGCTGCTTGATGGGGTTTATGTGCAGTTATAAATTGTGTGTAATAATAGCCAATGCATATTAATTTTTAATAGAACTCTGCAACAGCTCACGATGCTCAAATATGGTGTCTCTGTTGACAATTGCTATTTTTGGTGGATGCAAACCCTGAGGCCTCTGCAGAGCTTCTGTGTGTTTATAAACACTGCTGCCTGCAATGAGGAAATGTGTTTTTCAGCATCTCATCTCAGTGCAGTCAGTAATTCTTCTCTCTGATTTATTGGAAAACTTCAAAGTCAGTTGCTTGGACTACTGATTGCAGCAGTTGTCTATTAAGTTTCCTTTTGGTCTTCTTGTCTTTTAAATGCATATAGCTACTAAGAGCACAGCTACTGGGAAGTGGGCGTAGTTTAAACAGCGACCCTCCTGCTTTTTGTATGGCTTCAGGAAAAGTTTTCCTGTGAAAGAACAGTCTCAGAATACATGGGAATGTTCTCGGAGTTGTAAGTTCGATGCTTTGTTTGGTCTCAGAAGGAAGTCCAGTCTCGGGTGCTGGGGTGTTGTGCTCCCGTTTGGTCCCAGGCACCTATAGCTGCCTGTTTAATCACCTCGTGCATTCGTAGCATCTTTCTCAGCGGTCTTTGCAGATTCAAAGGCATTTTTGGCTCTCCCAGGAGCATGAAGAATCCTCATGGCTGTTGCTGGCGGGTCTGAGGATATCTCATTCCTTTTCCAGTGACAGTAGTTTAAACCAGGTGAGGTCTTTGTGCTGGTGGGGATGTGTGACGTGCTCCCAGCTGCTGCAAGTGTATTGACCAAAACCTAATAATGAAATAGATCTGTTTTAGAGCAACTATTTTTTACTCAGCTCAGTACACAGCAGCCCTGGGCAGGGCTGGGAGTGTTGTGCTGGTGGGGATGGTAGGACACAGTGGGGAAGGGAGCCTCTGTCAAGCTCCCCAGGAAGGTGAGTGAACAGTTTAAGGCAGCATCTTAAAACCCGGCGACTCCGCCATAAGGGTCTAAGCCCTCAGTGTGCCATAGAAGAGTCTTCTGATATAAAAGGGAAACAGGTCCAGATCTATTTTGGAGCATGGGGGGCGTGGTGGTGGTGGTGGCTGGTGTTAGGCTGACAGAGGTTTGACCTGGCTGGGGCTGTGTTGGAGCACTCTCCATCATGGGTTGTCACATCACCATTAGTACCCAGGCAACCATGGTAAACAGGCAGACAGCGCATGAGTTGAGATTTGATAATTACCAGTTCTTTTGCTGTTCCATCTTCCAGCTTTTACTTGGTTTCAGGGATTCTTCCCTTTGCCTGGAGATGAGAATTCCTCTTAGTCATTTTTCTAGGAATTGTTTTCTCCCTCTTCCTGAAAGTCAGTCCAGAAACAGCTGGAGACCGATGCCTCTGGAGAACTTGGGGCTGTTTACCAGGCACTTCAATCACTGCAGCAGTTGTTGCAGTTTGTTCTTCAGCATCTGCTGGGTCATCTGCACAGGTTTGGCTTTTATCTTTACCGTGCACCAGGAGCAGACACTGATAGCCATGATCCTGCTGCTTTTCCCTGTGGAAGGGTTGGGATCTGGGTACCACTAACTCCTCGCTCCTGCCCCAGCGTTGGAGAGGAGGGCGAGCCCATGAATACTGGATTTTTCATGGTGAAGGTGAAGATTGCAAGCACCCCATATGTGTGTAGCTGCAGCTGTCATTTACCAGCCCATCAAGAGGGTTTGTTTTCCCAAATAACCCTCTGAATTATTCTGTGTAATTAACTCATGAACTTATTTAAAATGATAACGGGGTAGGGAGGAGGAGAGGAGCCGTCGCGGAGCCGAGTAAACCGATAGTACGGCCTCACCTCTCCCCACTGCTCGCAAGGTCGTCTTCAACAGCTGTTGAGGCGTAATTAGCCAACGTGGGCTCCATGGGCTGAACAATTGAGAAATTACAGGGGTCAGTGACTCGCTGTCTTAAATTTTAATAAGTACATAAAAACAAAGTGCTGAGTTATTAAAAATTAATCCCACCAAGCGGCGGTTCCGCCTTTTTGGCGATGGAGAGCCCGAGCGTGTCCATTTGTCCAGCGGGGCTGGGGGGGTTGCGGGTGGTTATCTCTGGCCCGCGCTGCTCCCCAGGCAACAGTTCAATGGGAATGTTAAGTTTGATTATTAATTTAATCAAGGTCACGTTTTGTTTATGCAGAAGCAGAATGAACTGTGGCCTCGGTAATCCTTTCTCTCCTCGCTAGCTCAGCCTTTGTAATTCCTCTAAGCTGCTCATAGAGCAGAGTCGGGATATTCACACAGTCAAGTGGATATTGTGCAAGTGTTGATGATAGTGTGCAGCTCGTCTCTTCCTAAGCGCGGCGATGGTCTGTTAACTCGGGGTGTAAATCTGTCAGCATTAACATTATAAGCCTAATTTCTTTACCTTCTTTTTTCTGCTCCTCTTTGGAGCATTGGAGCCTGGTTCTAAAACTTGGATCAGAGCTTAAGCATGGCGAGGGCGCTCTCTCCTCTCCGTGCATTCCTCAGGAAGCATTCAGCCAGGGTGTTTATACAAGAACAGATTTGGGAACTCTGATTTTACAGCTTTGTGCGTGTGTGCCCTTCTGTGAAGCCACGAGAACTTGGTGCAAAGCAGAGAACCCCTTCCCTGACCCACCTGGCACTGTGTTCATTAAATAGGGACGGCGGGGAGGATGGGTTGAGCCTGGGGGTGGGTTTTGGTATGAGACATTTATTTCCTTAAGTCGTGTGCAGGAATTCGTAAAGGAATCCAATAAGAATATTTGCTTTTATTTAAACATGAAAGTATTGGGAAGATGCATGTTATCAGAGTGCCCCAGGGGCAGCTAGAAAAAAGCAGGAGGTGCATTAGACATCCAAGCTGAATTTTCAGATTGCTGGAGATAGGATATTAGATCTTGTTCCTCCATTCTAAGAACAGTGCTGCGTTAGCCAAGGTTATTACTGACCATCTTCCAGCCTGCATAATGTGATGGGGTTTATAGAGCAGTTCTTAAACTTCCCTAAACAACAGCTTCAGTGAAACTTTGGGGACCTCTTGGCCAAACTCCTCTCATGGGAGGAGAGAGCCTAGGACAGGGACATTCCTGGAGCTGAGCTTCCCAGTCCTGCTCCGCTCCCTGCCAGCATGACCTTGAGCTGCTGAAACCCACAGTCAGGAATATTAAGGTTAAACTGATGCTGGTTTTCTGTAATTCACAGCAGAACATGCCCCACCATGCAGCAGGGTCATGGTACAACCACCAGACAGGCTGCAGGGTCTGTGGGTGCTCTGTGTTAAGACTGGGTTGTAAATAAGGTGCACAACCCACGGGCATCATGATGCTCCCGGTGCAAGGAGCCTGCTGAGAACAACATTCCCACTTTTGAGCGATGCGGGGTGACAGTGGGGATGAGAGGTGGGTCCCTCCAGACCTCTTCCTTCACACTTGGGGGTGGGTGTGGGTGGGGGTGTCCCTTAGTAATTAATCAAGGCAGGGCTCTATGGGATGGGATGTGGAGCTCTCCCTCATCTGGCTGTCCTGAGGGGTGACTGCATCCCTTCAGAGCTGACTGACATGGACCATCCCTTCCTCCCCACAGCCACCTGCACTGAGCTGCCTTTTGCTGTCTCCCCTTTTGTAAGCAGAGAGGTGAAAGAATAGCAAGAGCCTTATTAAGATGTTTTTAGATAACGTTTGCTCAGCTGCGAGACGGCACAAGGTTTCTCAGAGTCTATTAGGCAGCCGGTGCCATTGAGTCGTGAGGCTGATGTGAAAAATTGGCACCTAATGGTTTACAACTGGAATAAATTCCCAGAAATTGGACCACGGAGAGAAACTCGTGTGTGTGTGTGCAGGGGAGCCCGTGGCCCTGCAAGGGGCCGCATCTCGCTTCAGTCACCACCCGGGATTTTTCCCTTCTAATTAGGGAACGTGAGGAGTTCAGATCAGCTTCTATTCATTGCTCTGTTTTGACAGAGCTGTTTGATGGGGAGCGGGTTGCTGGGGGGATGCTCTTCTCCCGGCTGGAGTCTCTTTCTCCCCTTCCCTCCTCCTGCCGCGTTTTGTAAAGGCCGAAGCCTGAGAATTCCTGAAAAATTAATGGTGCCTCAATAGGTGCTTTGCATCCGCTGCTCCCCCTTCTCCCGCACCCACCGCGGGGCACCGCTGAGGAGTTTGCAGCATAATAACTGCACAGCGGCTGCTCTTTTGTATGTAAATATGACCTAAAGCAGTGCAGGGAGCCCCTTGGCCGCTGTCACCCCAGTGTGGGCTCAGACCAACACACTTTGGTCTCTGAGATGCTCCATTGGGATGCCACAGATGTCACTGGGAACTGCATCCCCATCCCGCTCCATGGGTGCCACCGTCTCCTCCAGCACCAAACGCAATCACTGTGCTGCTCAATAATTTAAAGAGCTGCCTCAGAGGAGTTGGGGGGTAGGGGAGAGGGCTCTGCCTTCAGAAAGCATCAAGTCTCTCATTTTAGTGTTTGAAATATTCAGGAGCATCCTAGAGGGCTCTGAACTCATAAGCATCTGCCTTTTTTCCATTACCGAGCAGTCGGTGTGGTTTTCATTACTGTTATTATTACACTATTTCCAGTTAGCCCCTGCTCATTTTCCAGCCTGGCTTTAAAATGAAAGGTGCTGAGAAAGCTTCGTTTTAAAGTCAGACCTGGCTGTGTAGGTCTTCCTGGTCAATCTCCAAAGGTTTCTGACTGTACCTCTTCCATCAAGACAAAGACACTTGGTTCCCTATCCAGGCTTGGTGCTAGGTAGAGAGTGCCCACGTTAAATCTCTTCTCTTTTCCTTCAAAACTTACAGAGTTCCTAGTTCGTGGCAGTGATTACTTGCTTAATCCAATGAAACAACCCGAGCCTGAGTGCTAAGCCATGTTTACCATCTGGGATGGGACTGTGGGCTATGGTCCTGCATCTCCTGGGCTTCCCAGCCTTGACCTTGTGCATTAACAGTGGAGGTCAAAGGCCTTCCTTTTTCCCTAAGTAGGCTGGTATTGTTTTTATTCCCTTTGTTAATATAACACACACCCCCCAAGGGGAAAAAAATCCCAAAATGAAGTGAGAAGTCTCCTCAATTTGGCACTGTGTAAAGGCTTTTTAAAGCTAAACAAGAAAACCAATTATTTTTCTAACTGCTTTACTCCTTCAGATCTTTCACTGTAATGGAGATTTAGAATCCATCACTGTTTAGCTATTATTTCTGTGTAAAGAGTCATGCCCTATTGCACCAAGCAAACAGTCAATTTTTTCCATTATACTTAGCTGCAAATAACAAGGGTATAGAATAGATGACCCGGGTTGGAGCCTATTTTTCTCCATGTGAAGCTCTGCATGCCCATGTCCCTGGAGGAAGGTGAGGAGGGGTTAAGGCATTGCCTGGGCTTTCAGTGGACATGCCTTCTCCTCACTCCCCATGGCTTGTGCCCAGGGAAGGGGCTGCAGGGATGGCAAGGGGGGGCCACGTCACTGTGTGTCCTGGAGGCAGGGTGGCAGATCCTCCACTGGCACTGGTAGATGCTCCATGGCCACACAGAGCTGTCCCTGCTGTCTGTGGTCCATTCAGAACAGCGACTTGCACATCCAGACCCTTCTGAGCCCTTCTGTGAAGGCAGACTTGAGGGGTTAACAGTGTCACAGTGACTGTACCCACAACCCCAGGCCTGAAGATGACTTGTGGTGAAGAGCTGGACCACAGGGAGCCATCACCATGGCAGCTTGTCTTCTGCTGTTGTCTCCTTTGGGTGGGAGCTGCTTGCACCCTTCTCATGGGCCGGTGTCAAGACACGTTCTAGAAGGGAAACAGGCTGGGGAGAGCAGCGTGCGGGGGGCACAGGCTCCCTTGGGAGAAGGTCCCTGGCTGGCTGGGAGCAGTTGGGGCTCAGGAAGGTTATTTTTCATTCCCGTTAGAGTTGGCTCTGTGTGAGCGGTATTGAAATGCAGGAGACTCGCGGCGCTGTGTTGTGTGAAAGTGTGGCACGCAAATATGGAGCCAGCAGCTGCTTTTCGAAATTAAACAGACACTTGAGGTTAAAACCCCACGAGTTCAACGTAAACTTCCTTCTGTGCTATTAAGTTTGGATTGCAGCCAAAACCGGGATAATCTTACTTTATGTCGTGGAGCCTGTTTAGGTTTTGCATTTCACGCGCGTGTCGCTGTTGGGTTTTGCTGTCCCACGGGGAGCAGCGTTCACGTTGCTCTCAGGGTGGGGGGGTCCGTATCCAAAACGTTATTTTATTGTATGAATTGCTGTTTTTCAAATACATTTTAATGAAATCAGTGTTTCTGACACTGGCACAGGGTGCCCAGAGAAGCTGTGGCTGCCCCAGCCCTGGCAGTGTTCAAGGCCAGGTTGGACACAGGGGCTTGGAGCAACCTGCTCTAGTGGAAGGTGTCCCTGCCCGTGGCAGGGGTTGGAACTGGGTGAGTTTTAAGGTCCCTCCCAACTTAAACTAACCTGTGGTAGAGGATGTCCCTTCCAGAGCTGAGTTCCCGTGACTTCCTAATGTACATTTCATTCCTCTTCCATGTGTTTGACTTGCATAACTAAGAAAGGACTCTTTTTTTTCCTCCTTTCTTTTAAAAGTATTTCCTGTAACGCCTGTTCCCAATTGAGACTTTATTGAGAAACAAATGCTTCTGGTTAGCTTCTGTATGGAACACGTCCAGCTTTAAACCATTGCCATGAGCAAAATTCATTGATGGCAAAAAAACCCAAACCCAAACATTTGTTGAGTTGGGGCACCTCTGTCTGTGGGCCAGTGGGAATTGCTTTAAAGGAAAAGAACATTTATGTATATTTATAATAGATGAATGTATACATGCATGTGTAGACATCCAGAAAGAGCTGCTGGGGTGCAGAGCAATGCCATGGGATGGTTGGTTTGTTTCTTCACTTGTCTTACTCAAGGGAGTGCAGATCAAACCGGAATCTCATGGGTAGTTGTGTCCTCCTCATGCAAACCTGTTTTCCTCTTGTTTTATCTCCCTCTGGGCATGGGAAGAGCTCGCCCCAGTTTCCCTTTCACTCTCCTCCCTCACATAACCAGGCAGTGCCTGCAGTTGCTGCTTTTGCTCATAGCATCTAACACCAGAAAAGGGGGAAGAGATGAAGTCGTCCCTCTGTAATCTACATGATGTTGTTTTGTGCTTTCACTGATCTTAAGCAAAGCCAAGTGATCCAGGGGAAGAGACAAGCACAAATCCATTTCCTTGCAGCACCACAGGTTCTGCTCTCAGGAAAGGATGCTGCTGAGGATGTGACCTGTGGACACAGGGTGCCCGAGGGGTGACAAGAAGTAAGAGAAGGCCAAGGAGAACCTCCTCTGGTTTGTGAATTGCAGATCTACCAGAAGTCCAGCGCTGGGCAGCTTCTCTCTGCTGCTTCTCTCCCCTCTCCCCACTTTCTTTTCATTCCAGAACAACATATTGAGTGTTTTCTTTTGGTTTTCTCCTTGCTTTTGTTTTCCCAAAGCGGTGAACGTGGTTTAGACAGATATAATGAAACAATTTAAAAATAAATAAAAGGAATGGAAAAACCTCATCCAAAGTGGCAGAAAAGCCCCACGATCAGCATCATCAACCGCGCTCACGATGAGGCACATGCTATGGCAGTGCATCAGAGGCACATTTGCTTCATCTGAGAACCCCTGTGTGGAGGCATCTGTGCAATGCACCCTCTTCAGGGGCTATACAAGGAGGCTGTGATGAGTTTGGAGTTTGGGTTGATTTGTTTTCTTCCAGGGTCGTTTTGGTTATTTTATGGTGGTTTCAAATCGGCTGGGAGGGATCTTGATACAAAACAGAGCTGTATGAAAAGCAGCAGTAATCAAACCCAAACTTCCTGCCTGACTTCTGGGAGGTTTTTCCTTCACTAAATGGTTGGAAGCATGGGAATTGCTTTGATTTCCCAAATATTGGCACCTCACCTGGTTTGGAACACCGTGTTTTTAGGAGATGCTTGTGGTGTGGATGTGCGGCCCATGGATCATTTTCTGAACTGCCTAGAGAAGCAACTATCTTTTGTCAGGGTTATTGTTAGAATATTAATGAACTAAACCCCATCCTGTCACAAGGACCCTTAGCAAGATGTTTATTATTCTTTAAAAAGGGAAGCCAAATAGTTTCTTCCCTTTTTTATTAAACAGTAATACAGGTTCAGCTTCTGTCTGGTGAGTCTCTAATTGGCACAAAAGGGCAGTTTAGCTTCATCTTAAGGAAGAGTTGTCAAACCAGCTGGAATCGTTTGCTGCTCAGAAGCATAGAGAGCTATATACTGTGATTTGCATCTTCTTTTCAACCATTATATACTGCAGCAAGTTGCTTCATTGGCATGAAAAGAGCATCTAATGAGGACACTTCTCCATCTCTGATGCTATCCCTGCAAGAAATAGATTTCTTAATAGAGATCTAATTTGGGGGCTGGAAACGGCAGATTTATACCCTGTGTATTGTGTCTGAGGGTGAAGTAGCTCACTTTGGCTCCTAACTCCGTGGAGCAAGGACCTAATGAGCCAGGCTGTAATGGGCTCCATGTTAAATACAGCCCAGGCCTGTGGCTTGTCATTCCCTTTCCCCATCCCCTGCATCTCTGGAGATGAGAAACCCCCAGATCTTGTTCTCATCAGCATGTGGATGTTCTGGAGCATCTTGGCTTGAATCAAAGCAGCAAGAAATTGATTTTTGTGAAGAAGCTTCTTAAATGAAAGAATTTGATTATGTAGTTTATATATTTTTAAATCTACGCAGTAATTCACAGTAAGTCCTTTATATTCTGCTGTGTATCTCTCGTATAACACAGTGGCTTGGACTATTGACCAGAGTATATTTCATTAAAGTGGTTTTCTACTTCCTGAATATGTTCTGGGGTTCTCTCTCCTGGTTGGAGAGCTGATACTACCCCAAGCTGCAGACACTCACAGGTTCAGTGCGTGCTCAGGAAGGTTAAGTGTGGTGCTTGCAGGGTATAGGATGCATACAGGCAGCTCTAGGTTTACTAGTGGTGTGTAACTTCTGTTGCTGCAAAACCTGTGGAGGCTGGTCAGAAATGGGTCTTCTCTTAACATGTGCTTTGCTTTGTGCCTCCGCTTTGAAGTAGGTTGTGATCAAATACACGAGTAATTAAACTGGAAACCCTTCTTTTCATTCTGTTTATTTGTTCAGAGGAGAGAGCACTAATAAGAAACCTTGTGCTGCAGCCCTTGGAGGCTTCTCCTCCAGGAATGGGCTGAGCTCTCAGAGGGGCAGAAGGAAGCCATGAGATGGGCTCCCCAAAGAGGAGAGAGCACACTGTGGTGGGTGATAGCACAAACCCCAGCCTGGGCCTGCGGGCGATGGCTCAAGTCTTGCTCAGCCTCAAGTGTTCACTTGAGTTTTACATCAGAAACTGAGACGATCTTCTCTGCCAAGTTGTCCATTTAACCTTTTGTTCTAATCCCTTTTGTTGCACTGATGATTTAGTCAAGCCCAAGGAGGGAGGGGAGTGCTGTTGTTCTCTCAGGTCAGGACCAGCATCGCCACTGCTGCGCAGGAAGGAAGTGTTGAGGATGCAGGGGAGGGAGGGCAGAGCGCGCTGTGCTGAGTCGAGCCGGGACATCGCACATCTGAGGAGAGCACCGGGGAGGTGAAGAGGGGCTGCTCCGTGGCAGCCGGCTCTGCTCCGTAGGGAATGTGCACCCAGCGCTGCTCAGAACAGTCACTGAGGGCTCTCCGTTTGCCCGGGGAGCTCTTTGCTGTGCAGTTGTTGGACATGGGATGTGCTGCAGGAGCCTGATGGGAGCGATGCTGCCAGCACGGGCTGCGTCTGGTGACTGGCACGGGCTGCGTCTGGTGGTTGGCATGAGCTGCTTGTCTGGTGGTTGGCACGGCGCAGATCTCTGCTGCCCCTTTGCTAGTGTTCTGTGCTTCATCTGCAGCACGGCGTCCCCACGTGTGTCCTCCGGCGCAGCACTAGGCAGAGCAAGGCTGGCACTTAGCAGCTCCTGGAAGAAGCTGTACAACCCAAACAGTTGGCCATTTACTGCAAACAATGCACCAGCATGTCTTAACCTTTAGGTTAGCTGGGAACAGCAGAGATCTGTCCTTTTGGTTTCATTGAAGTACACAGCAACCTTTTAACAGCGGAGGAGCTGCAGCAGCTCTTCCAGAGCCTGTGTCTGATGCCACTTATTGATGTGGGGGGAAAGGGGCACCCGCTGTGAGTTCAGCTTCTGCTGCTTTATAGCACAGAATTAAACCTTCCTGGCAGAATAATGAGGGGTTCAGCTGAAGCCCTCTCCACTGCCATGCTCGTGGCTTGAGTGCTTGTCCCCAGGCGTTGCTCTCCTCCTGGGATGGGATGTCCCGTGCCGGGCGGGTGCTCTGCGGGGAGCGGCACTTTAGTCCTGACCACTGAGCTGTCTCCTGTATCCAACTGTGTTCTACACTCACTGAAGTCATCAGCAAAAAATACCCCCCTTTAAAGGAGGCAGGTGTTTTAATAGCAGTGGTTGAGTGAAAACCCAAAGGGAAGTGGTTCTGTGGAAGCTCTTGGTGACTGTGTTGTGATGGTGGTGCTTGGTGGGTCCCAGGCTTCTCAACGTGGGGCTCCTGTGCTGAGAGCAAACCAGTAATGCAGATTAAGCCACACAGTGGGAGTGGGTAATGTTTGTTATTCCTTCACTACTTCATTTGCAAAATAATTAAGATCCGTTTTATTTTATGGTCTTGGGAAGATGTGAAACCTTTCCTGAAGGAGCTGCTTTTGCCCTGAATAACCTGATCCCCTCTGGGCAATGGTTAATGCCTGGGGGGCTGGTATTGCTGGGCTGGGGTACAGGGAGCACCCAGCAATGCCAGTCTCGCAGCTGCAGAACATCAAGGTGAGGTGCCAGCTTTGCAGGGCATGGGGTGGTGTGGTCAATGCTCGTGAAGTGCTCAGCAGTGTCTGCGGTGAGTGCTCTGGTCCCATCACACCACTGAATTCCTTGGGCCTGTTGTTTTTGCCAGCAGCGGGGTGTCTCTGCTGGTTCTGGTGCCAACAAGCGCTGTGATGCCTGCCCTGCAATCCAGGGGGACTGGGGGGGAGCGAGGAGCTTTATTGGATGGAGACAGCTTTTAGGTCTCAGGTTACATTTTGTTGTTGTTATTGTTGTTATTGTTGTTTTCCAAATTCCCTTCCAATCCATCTGCTCTCCTGACATCCCTTTTATGTTGTTGGAAAGACAGGCAGGTGGCTGCATTGTGAGTGTGCTCAGGTCAAACTCCTGGCTTTTATCTTTGTTCTCTTGTAGGTGATGGGTATTTGGGGAATAAAATGCTAAGCGCAGGGTTTAACAGGCCTTTGTTTGCTATTGTCCAGCTGTGCTTCAGGCAGCAGCAGAGATGGGGAACAATAAACAGTGAAAGGAAGTGGGGATTTTAAACAGAACTGTTTCTTTTCTTCTTATTCCGCTGTTCCTGGAATATGACACATTCTGCTTTTTAGTCCCAACTACATTAGTAAAAATAACAAGGCAAGGTGCATTCAGCACAGCTCGCAGCACGTGTGGGCTTGACTTCATTTTTTGATGCATATATCTCCATCTTTGTGTCTGTGTGTTTACGAGGGGTGAACGTATGTTCTGAAGGTGCTGAAAACGAAGTTGTTACATTTAATGAGTAACCCTCCTCGTGTCGATGTATTTGCCATGTAATTGTCCCTCGGGCCACCACAGTGGTTTTGCCTGGCCTTTGGGGAGCACCGTGCTGGAAGGGGCTTCAGAGCCAAGCTTCTTGCCACCTTAGGCAGCCTCACAGGGTGGCCTTTCCAGGACTCTCACCCTTTCTAGGGCTGTTGAGAGCTCGTTTGACACCCTGCTGCTGTGATGGCTAGAAGCAAATGCCAAAGTCTTCACTTACTTCTACACTGCCAGGGATGGGGCAGCCACAGCTTCTCTGGGCACCCTGTGCCAGCGCCTCAGCACCCTCACAGGGAAGAGCTTCTGCCTCAGAGCTCATCTCAGTCTCCCCTCTGGCAGGTTAAAGCCATGTTGCCCACTGACGTAAATCTTTCCCACTTAAACCCTTCTCTGTGCAAGCTTTAGTCTTGCTTTGCTCTGCCAAGCACTGCTCAGCATCCCTAGATGCTTCTGGTTCTTCCCCATCGCGTTAAAAAGCCCAGGGCTCCCATGTAATAAAATGTCCCCACTATTCTTGTCTCAGATCATAAATACCAAGTAATATTGTGCTCTCCCCTTCTTTCATCTGGTATTAAAATTGAATCTCCAAGTGCTTTGCCTGCTGGGTGGCTGCGGGCTCGTGGGAGATGCTGTTTGTGTCTGTGGTCTCTATGGGCTGTGCCAGCACCGAGTGCTGCTGGCTGTGCTGTGCCATAGGGCCCTGCCTTGGCTGCTGTGCTCTTGGGCCCTGGGCTCTTAGGACAAGTTTAAGGAGGTGTTGGTGCACCCCAGCTCTGTGGTGGGTCTGTGCCCCCACATCTTTCCTGGGCTTCAGACCCACCCCTCCTTGTTGAAGTTACCCAAATCTCCTTTTAAAAATCTCCACCTGCTTCAGAACCACTGTTTTTAGTAGCTGTGCTTCAGTTTTAAACCCCGAGAGTGGCTCTCCAGTAGGAATAGAAGCTGAAAAACAAAGCAATCAAAGGGAAGCTGTCCTGCTCGCTGGGCATGTTTGGTTAGCAGCATCCCGGGGGATGCTGAATCTAGTTCTTTACACCAATGCCTCTCCACGGGGTGAAAAGCTGGAAAGTTGCAGCCCACAGCATCTCTCAAACTCATCTGTGGCTTGTAATGTCTATGGAATGGAGATATCCGTTCTGCTGCAGAGGGTGTAGCAAAAATAATCTAACCTATTCCACCCAAATAAATCAGTCTGAAAATAAATCTCTCGTCGTGCTGTCTTTATAAATACCTTTTAAATTGAGTATGAGTGACAAGATGTGGTTGAGTCACTAGAAGAGCATCTCTGATAGTGTTGGAGAAGCCTTTTTAGATGTATTTTATATCCCAATTGTCATTGCAGCCGTCCGTACCGCCTGCGCTGCCCTTCACTGGCTGCAGGGTTTAAGATGACAGTTGGTAGATTGAAGATGGAGATACACTTCTGAATGCTGCTGGGGGCTTCCTGGATGGGGTCTGGATAGCCAGGAAGGGGAAAACATCTCCCTGTGCCCCTCATACAGGGCACCAGGAACATGGGGAGTGGGAGATGAGGCTGCGCATCTCTCGCCCGGAGCGGGGCGCCTGCATGTGCTTATTAGATTTTCAAATGTTATTTAGCTTGATTGCAGCCTTTTTACAAAAGGAGTTAAGACACGGGTATAAAAGATAATAGAAGTATAAATTGCAAGGCAGGTTCTTATGAAATCAGTGGATTACTCATTTGAGCGCTCGGTGTGTGCTAATTTCACGTTGCTATGGCACCTCTGGGGGCAGGGGGGCAGCCTGCAGAACACGGGGCGCGTGGACCTTTGTGCGAGGCAGATAACGCCTTGCACACAACCCGGCCTGAGTGATGAATTGCCTCTATCTAGCGCTGTCCAGGGGATCCAGGGCAGACAATGAAAGAGGCGTCTCTCCCTAGCAAATGTTTTCTGGAGTTAGACCAAAAATCACCTGTTTCAGTCTTGAAATCTCTGTGCGTTGTCTTAGTGGTGGCACTTCTTGGTCTGTCTCTGGGGACAGATAAATCTCAGCAAGGTGAGAGTGAACAGCTCTGGTCCGTTTGCAGAGCTGCAAGGGTCTGTTCTCAGTGTTCTCTGTTGGATTCCTGTGCTGTTGGACACTTGCATCTTCACTCCTTGGCATTCCCAATGCACTTGGACCGATCGTGCCTTTCTCCAGTGGATGGTGATGCTGTGCTGAGGCCACTGAGCCATCCTGGGAGAGGGCTGGCACTGGAATGTGATGGGAAAAAGGAGGCACATAACTGGTCTGGAATGTTTGTGTCTAAAATGTGCTGAGACTCGGTTTTGATGCAAACCGAGTGTCTTTGAAAAGTGTGAGACTTTGGAGCTATTTGGGTACAGCAGCCAGGCACTACAGGTTTGATAGTGTGGTGGTGTCTTAACAAAAGTACTGAGTGTTTCCTAGGCAAATGGGATGTAGGACAGACAAATCCACCAGGCTCATACATCCCAGGTGTATTCCATCAGAGAGACACGACTCTAGGCTGGCATCTTCCCTCCCTGCTGCGCTGTGCTCCCTGCAAGCACATCCATCTCTGAGCACACTGAAGCAGATCTGGGGGCCTTTGGTACCAGTGACCAGGAGGAAGGCTGCATTACCCGGAGGGAAACCACCACTGTTCCACCACGGTGGTACCTTCTCCTCAGTGCTTGGTTAATTGAGCCCAGTGCGAGTGCTCAAGAGCACGGGTAGCTAATTCTTCTTCCCCCCGAGATACCAAATGCAGAGAATATCTGTGTGTATATGGGGAAGTATTTGTGGTGGTTTGCACTGAATAGTCTTAAGTCTTCCTGCTGGCACACGTGCTAACTGCTGCTGCACTTCAGGTAAGAAGATAATGATCACATCATTAAGACACTACTAAAGCTGGCATTACTTGTTAGGTCAACATATCGATCCTGACATTACGCTGCAAGATTGTTTTTAGATAATGCCTGTCCATCCTGCCTCTTGCTCCAGGAGGAGGAGAGAGGAGGGGGAAAGGAAATGCAAAACTAGAAGCAACTTCACACAGATCTTTTCCCCCCAAATACAAGCACTTTGCTCATGAAAAGATCTGTTCTGCTGCAGAGGCTCCTGTCTTGTCGCTGCTGATTGGATTAGGGGCAGATTTCCTTTAAGTCAGTAGAAATCCCAAGGGAGTTGCTGGGCTTGTGGGTGGATAATTTGGTCATTCTAAAAAAAGACTCTCCTTTAGCCTTTTGTGTTGTGGTTGTGGGTGGTGCTGGTTTACACCCACCATGGATGATGCCCAAAGGGCTGAGGATGAGTGCAGGACCGTCTGTCTGAGCACCGCTGTGCTCAGAGTCCTTCTGGACTCGAGACATCCCAAGGGAAGGTTGTGTCTGCCATCGCATTGGGCTTTCCAGGGGTTCATGAGTGATGGGTGTCACACCAGACAGGGTCTGTGCTTGCCAGGGGCACCGGTAGCACCAACAGGCTATTGCCCATCCACAAGTAATGACCCATCAGCTCAATCCCTGAATAACCAGTCTGTACCTGGGGAGCTTCCCTCTGAAGCCTGGTGTACATCTGCATTGTGCCTGTATTCTGAGCATATTAGAGATCTTGGCAATACCATTTCTATCTTGCTGGAGAAGAAAACACCTCTCACTTTTTAATGAATTCCTGCTTGTCTTGTTATCTCTGCTGTATTGAAGCTGTCCAAGGCAGTTTTTCTCATTTCATTGGGCTCTTTTTATATAAAGCTACTTACAGGCATTTTGTAAAAATAGCAGTAATGTTACTTTTTATATATCTATGTATGTGTTTTATATCACTAAAGCTTTATTTGGTATTTTAATCTGGGCTTCCTGACTGCACTTTTGAGGACTTTCAAATCAAAAGTGATAGTTCACTAAATGTGTGATGTTTTTCAGTCTCTGGCTTGCAGAGAAGTGATGCTTGCACAGTGCTGAGCTACTTTAGTATCCCCCTCTAAATATATTTCATTAAGAATGGTCCATATGGTGTGTCAGGGAGAAGGGGAGCACAGAGCAGAACCTGTGTCTGCCAAAGAAAACTGTTTTGATCTAATGCTCAGCATAGTACAACTTTGGGGGGAAGAGAAATAAACACTGTCAGATGGGTGCTGCCAAATTCCACGAGTTATCGAGGGTTTCAGGCTGTTCAGTGATGGGTTTTTTTCTTTCGAATACTCCAGTTTCTGGAGTCTTGTGATTTACACAGGACTGTTCATTTTCATTTTAAAAACATGTTGTACAGAACCAGGAAGCCCTGGTGTCAGCAGGTTAATCAAACCCTCAGCTGCATTACATGTAAAATCTGATGGCTTTATAAGTGCATCTCCTGATTTGGAGAGGGTGGGTTGTGCAGTAACTTGCTGCAGAGACAGTCAGTCCAGAATAACTTCAGAAATAATAGGGAATGGTGTCTCTGTGATGCTGCGTTTCCATAGGTTTCAGTGATGCAGAGTTGAGAGGAGCTGGAAGGGCTGTAACCTGATGGGCAGCAGCTTTGGTTAACTTAATCAGGTGTTTTGCAGAGCTCCTCATGTGGAGCAGTGTAAAACCTCACTCTGGTTGTCAGTGAGCTTAATGTGAAACACAGGGTCTCTTTTCCTGCTATTACCAAATGACCCTTTATGGTAGTTAAGTGTTGTGAGTCAGGAACAAGAAAATAAAGTAAAATACTTCGTTCTATCACCCGTGTTCTCCTGGCATTAAACTGCTGGAAAAGCCCTCAGGGACCACAGGGACTGCCCAGGAAGGGAAACCACTGTGTTTCCTTGAGTCTGGGTAGCATTGTGGCTAATCATTACGGAAGTTCCTCTGAAGAGTGTCCCAAGCTCTCACTAATGGGCTGGAGAAGAGGAGGGATGAGGGGAGTTGTTGGTGAGTGTCACAGAAAAGGCCAAGCAAATGGGTACCTCTGGGAGGAGGAAATGCTGAGTCCTGAGGGTGGTTTTACTTCTGGCCCTGGTCTTCTAACCTGGAGCAAGGCAGTGCTCACACTTTCCCCTTCCTACTTTTATGGCTCCTATCCTCCTCTCTTTTCCTGTTGGGTTAGATTTGAATTTACTGCACTGAAGGAAATTTTACAGGAATAAAACGGGGAAGGTTGCAGTAGCCAACGAGCAGAGTATGGGAATAAGGAGGAGTTGAAAGGGCCCATGTCCCGCAGCTCAGCTTCAAGGTTAAAATCTGGCCACTTTAGCCCATTGTGGGTTTAGTTGTGAGATCAGCCCCGTAACCTTGCTCATGGAAGGGGTATAAATCGTATTTCTCAATGAGCTTAAAACTGAGTTAGCAAAAGCACGAGCAAAGCAGTTGAGGACACTTGCCTTAAACTGGTGGAGGTGGGACAGATCCTGCCATTTTTTGTTAAAATAATTTCCCAGCTCGTAGCCAGCACCTGAAAATGCACTGTTAGAAATGTGTGAACCTTTGCATCGCTCGTTTCGGGTTCTTTTTCTTTCTTTCCTTCCCCTTTTTCCCCTATTTTCAGCGATGGCTACAAAACGAACGCTCTGCTCACTACAGCCCTTCATCATTGCAGTGTTTTCAGCAGGCACTCAAGAATTAAATATGTACAATTTCCATAATACTGATTATCCCTGTTTAAGTGCTATTTTAGAGGGTATTAATTTCTGTTGCAGTAACAGCCTCAGCACTTAGCAGCACCAGCTCCGCTTCCCTCGGTGCCTGAGGCTCGCTGTGAGCCAGGATTTGCCCTGGATCGCTGCTTTTAGCCCTCATGTCCATGGTGGGGAGTTGGAGCTGGGTTTGATGAAGGCTCCCTCTGTCACTTCTGATACCTTCTGGGTTTTTGTATGCAGAAACACAAAGCACAATTAGAATACAGTTATATATTCTCATAGTTATTAAAGCTTGGATTAACATGACATAAAGTTTTGTCTAGGGAGCCTTTTGCTATGGCTCAGGGAGCATTTTTGTGTGACAGTAATAGGCTGCACTTAATATACTTGAATGATACTAGAATCTGTGTAATAAGACAGAACAAAGGGGGTTTATTTGAAGCTGAATTACGAAGGTGGAATTATCATTGTGAACAATCCACTGAGATCGCAGCTTAATTATTGTATCTCACGTTACTTTGGCATAATAAAGTGCAGTCAGTGAAGCAAAGTTGAGACAAACACATACACACATCTCAGCAGGACGCCCTGTCAGTCATGGGGGATTGATGTGTGGACCTGACACCTTATTCTGAACACTCACATCCTCTCTTTGCCCATTTTTGCTGTTTGTTTGATTTACAGAGCCTGTTTGCTGTGATTCAAGAGACTCTCGTAATGTTTCTAGAAGAGATTCATCACTGGGACGTAATCCATTCAAATAGCTTTTGGGCAAGAAATAAGAAGTGTTTGAAGCCAAGAGGGTTCAAACAAACTCGTCAAAGGCAGCTCTTGGGCCCTGCAGAGGAAGAGGAGGGAGGGCTCTATTGTTCCCCAGGGCTTGGGGGAGAAAAGGAGTGAAGAGGTGGGAGCTTCCTTTGGAATCCCGTTTTCTCCTTGTAGGTCAGTGCACGCAGGCCTCTGCAGTGAGGTGTTCCCTGGGAATGGTGGGCTGGGGTGGCCCTGAAGGAGCAGGGGGGTCTAGGGAGTGAGGAGAAGGGGGCAATGTCCCCTTTAAAATCCATCCCAAGGTGGTGCTTAGCCTGAGCTCCCTGATTGAGCTCAAGTTAAAGGGGGCCAGGCTGGAGCGAGCATCCGAAGTCCTGAGTGATGACAGCAGCATTTCATGTCCAGTGCTCCTCGTGCTGTGAGACCCTTGGGGTAGAAGTGGGCTCAGTGGCGGGTTGTCAGGGGGTGATTGCTGCCAAGGGTTACAGGTAATGGTGCTGTTCTGCACAACCAGACTTAAAAGACGCAGTCCCACAGGTGGCTCTGTGGCTCTATCCTCTCATCAGAACTTCCTGGCACATTTTAAAGGAGGTAAAGGAGGAATTTAAACCCAGACTTTAAACCCAGGAATTTAAACAGAAATCAGAGCTAGAGTTTACTGTGTGTTATTACCCTGCTGCTAAAGGTGGGTGACATGATGCTGGTTTGGGGTTCAAACTTAAACAGGGGAAATTTAGGTTAGATATAAAGGAGGTCTTCACTATGAGGGTGGTAGCCTGGAACCCCTGAGCTGAGAATTTGTCACCTTGAGTGCAGCACTTGTTATAGTAAGGTCTGGGTTGTGAGTGGCTTTTCCATAAATGAAAACCATCCCTAAATATAGAGATATAAACTGTGTGAGATTTGGGGTTGAAAGACAAGGGAGGAGAGAATTCTGCTTAGAAGAAAGAGCCCTGGAAAAATATTCTTTAATATGCAAGTCAGTATTTGAAAAGAACAATAAAAGGAAAAAGGATCTAGCAGGAAATAAAATGAAACTTTTTTTCATTACAGTCAAGGGAAACTTAGATGAGTTTTTCTTTGCTAATAAAGTGCACAGTTCGTTTTGCAGCTGAGCCTTTGCCGAAGCTGACTGTAGCAATTGTTCATCCTTCTGGTTTCCTTTAAACTCTGGGCAATAAAAAAGCCCTTCATGCATCAGGAAACATAGTAATGCAATCCTTGCCTTATCTTCACACTTATTCAGCAGGTATTTACAAAAGGGCAGCAGGAAGCTCTTTAAACTTGATCCTGTGCCTTTGCTCAGGATGTCTCTTAATCAGATCTGTTTACCTGGGTCCGTCCTGCGCTGGGTCTCGCTGCAGAGGCAGCGGTAACAAACCCCTTGGTTCTTGTGAACAGTGTTCTCAGCATACCCTGTAACAGACACAGCCCTGAGCTCATTTTACTGTACAGCTTAAGGGCACTGAACAAAACCCCTGTAGGTTATTATGGTCTGCTTAGCGGGTAAGAAAGACTGATGCTTGAAATGCTGTGTGTTTGTACTTGCAAATGGGATAGAGAGGTGTGTGATTAGGTTATTTCTCTGTCAGCTTTGTCACTGGGTGAACAGGAGCTTCTTTTCTGCTCAGAGTGATGGGATAACTCAGGGACGCAGTGAATTGTGCTGTGCTGACCCTTAGGTCTTGATTCCAGAAGGTGCTTGAGAGGGAAATGTGTAAATGCCATTGATGTCTTCAGGAAGCACGTCCTAGAACTTAATTGGACTTAACTGTGTGCTTGACATTGAGCCACACTTATTCAGAGAATGGTTTTCTCAAAGTAAATCATAAATAGTAACATAAATAATAAATAGTTAATAGCAGTTGTCATTTCTTAGGGGTTGTTCCTGAAATGGTCAGTGTGTGACTGAGAGGTACTTTGGTGTTCAGAGGGATGGTCGCTGATGCTCTTTCTGGCATGTGGCTTTTAATGGTCTCTCTGCATCACATTCTTTGGCGTGTTTGCTTGTAGTAAACCAGCCAGCTGCTCGTGTTTTAGTGTTGCTCCAAGAGGGAGAACGCTGGGTTTGGAAGAACAGACTTCACCCTGTGTGCAGCACACTTTACCCAAGGACCTGCAAGTGCTCCACAAGTGTTTGAAGCTCCTTCTCCTCTGAGAGAGATTGTAGTCCTACTTGTTGCGGGTGTTGCTGGGTCCAGCTCCCATGTGGAGCCCTGGAGGGGGGAGCCCTGGAGGGGGCTGGATGCGGCCCAGACTGTGGGGAGCTGGAGGCAGCCATCCTCTGCCTGTGTCCGTATGGAGCATCACAGTGGGGTGCCGGGATGGGTAGGAGGCTGCTGGGTGGCTCAGGCAGGAGGATGGCACTCAGAGGGCCCCAGGTCCAAGCCAGCTTGGGCTCTAAATGGCTCCAAAGCTGTAAAACATGAGTTTCTTGTGTGGAAAGTGCCTTGTGCCCTCCCAGCCTGTGGCTGCAGCAAAGCAGGCAGAGAGAGGCAGAGTTTGCACTGGTGCTATGATGAAAGGAAATGACAATGTCACTCTGGGTGCAGCCCAGAAGGGACGCGTTTGAATTTGTTGGCTTTTTAGGTAGTGGCATTGCTCCGCATGGTTAAAGCCCATTAGGAGAGAAGGGGGTTTCATATTGGCACGTGTGTGTACACCAGCCTCTCCTCTGACTGGTGTTTTAACAGCCCCGTGGATTCCAAACTCTGCAGCTCATGGGCAGCACCTCTGAAGTGGTGTTTGGCAAAGAACACAGATTGCAGCTTCGTGGTGCTAATATGCAGAGGAGCGCTCTGAGGGGAGGAAGCATTATTCCTGCTTTTTTTTTTCTGCTGACGGCAGCTAATGTTCTGTGACACGGGAATCACGGAGCGCCTCGCACCTGCCTGGTGAAGTGCTGAAGGAGCAATGTTTCTCCAGAGCCCCCGTGGTGGCATCGCTGCGGCCCAGCCCTGCCCTCCAGCACCTCTTGGGGTGTTGAACCGCATGGGAAGACTCATCTCAAGAGCAGCTGATGGAGCTGAGCTGAACCTCGGTGCTGTCGGCTCCTGTGGTTGATGTATTTCAGCTTTGGTTACTTGAAGGTCTCAGCATTTGCTTTCAAAAGAGCCAAAGTTTTCCTGTGGCAGCTTAAACACATGAACCCTGATGGCTCCCGTGCGAGCACCCAAAAAACTATGTTAAAATTACTGCAATGCACTTAGTAAGTACAGTTTGTGTGTTTGCCTTATGGTTTGATCCTGCAGGCAGCTGGTGAAGGGACAGGGCTGGAGCAGGATGGATGGAGCTCGGGCTCCTCATTCACTTGTGGATCTCACAAGAAAACACTTACCAAAAGTGACTCGGTTTTGTGGAAATAATGCACAATCTGTGCACGTGTGCAGGGAGACGGGACATGTTGAATAAATAGCGAGAGAAGGATGCCTGCGGGAGGGAGATCTCCTGATGCTGGCAGGGAACCAAAGGCAAAGGTTTCCAGGATCGCGGCTGGGGCGCATACGGGTCACTTGAAATGCCGGTAGCTTAATTTCCCTCCTAGTCCCTCCCTCTTCCTTGTCTGTGAGATGGGTGAAACACAAAGCTGTTTTGAGGCAGGGTGAATTAAATGCTTGTAGGAGAGTTTGGAGGCTCTCCAGCAGATGGTTTGAACTAGATTCTGTTCTTGCCTCTCCAGCGAAGGGCGGCCGCGGGAGCGCCGGGATTTAGCGCTGGCTTCAGACGAGCGAGGTCGGAGTCTGCTCCTCCTCTCGCCTTGTAACACACACTGGAGGGTTTTAGC
The DNA here is from genome assembly GCF_000696875.1 of Nestor notabilis. Lineage (NCBI taxonomy): Eukaryota > Metazoa > Chordata > Aves > Psittaciformes > Psittacidae > Nestor > Nestor notabilis. The sequence goes on along the minus strand of NW_009938807.1, from coordinate 87,118 downwards.
TGTTGACATGTATTTGTAAGTTCTCAATCGCGCCCTGTCTGGTGTTGTAGCAGGGACCAGCTTTGATCACAGCAGAAATGTCTGTGGCACCGGTTTCTGGCAGGACTGGAGGCGGGAGGTTTATTACAGCGGAGATGGAGGTGCTGCTCTAATTCACAAACATGCTATTTAACCAAATGCTTGTTTCATGTAAACACGTGTATCATGTGGCATTAGGTCAGTCTGCTTCCAGAATCAGTCTGCTTTCTGTCCTTC
>NW_009938807.1:41367-86845 GCF_000696875.1 Nestor notabilis | reverse complement strand
AGCTTGTCTAGGAGGGGGATGTGATTGTGTGGTGGGAGCTGAGACCCTGGAGAGGCAAGAGGGGAGCAGCAGTGCCACAGGAGACATGTCCCCAAGAGAGCGGGGTCCACAGCATTTAAGCACGTTGTTCTTAGCCCACCTTTTGGGGGTCTGTGAGTGTTACCAGTGACCACGTGTACCAAATGTGTGCTGGAAATCTGATGGGGACGAGGGAAGTTCTCAGCCAAAACAGCAGGTTAAAGGAAAACTCCAAGTGTCCTTATGTATTTTATAACCTGAGTTGAGCATAGCGAAGAGCCTTGCTGTCATCAATGCTTCCTATTATTAATGATGGAGAAGGAATTGATGAGAAACATCTGTGGAGTCACCTTTAATTTGTCCTGCTGTGGAAAGCTGTTTTTTCTGGAGAGCATTAGTCATTCTTACGCCCCCCTTGGTAGAGTAAGCACTGAGTAACGTGTTGGTGTTTTGCAGGAGCATTTTGAAGTCCAGGAGTAGCCACTGTGCACTTTGGCAAGCGGTTGGGATGCTCTTTGCCATGTCACGGCTGGTGAGCAAGCCCTGAGATTAACGTGATTGAATGACTGTTTTAATTTCAGCCCTGATGGAGCAAAATTAGTCACAATGATATGTGTGTGTTGAATAAAATTGTGGTTTTATTAGCTATAATTGCTGAAGAAGACTTTTTAAAGCCTCGACTGCTGGGGGGAAGAAATTGCTAGCACTGGGATTTGTTCTTGCACAGTATGGCATTGATTATTGTCATGGTGCATAATATGTCAGTCCTCGGTTGGTAAGTTGTCACTGTGGAACACTGGGAATGCTCAGCGAGGGACCGTGCTGTGTGTGGGATGAAGGGCAATGGATGATGATGAGGATGCTGTGGGTGCCTTCAGACAAGGAGCTGTGATGGGAATAGCAGCTTGACAGAGAGAGGGGGAAACGTTAAAGCATTTGTTTATTTGTTTAATTCTCCTGTAAGCAAACCCAGGGGCTTGCTGGAACCATCTTTCCTTACCTGTCTGGTGCAGGATATGCATTTGTCTTAATTTCTGTGGAGAGGAGGCTGTAAATCCACAGGAGCACGTTGCTGGTGCTTGGATTTCACACGCACGTTTCAAATAACAGCACCTGACAGGTTACTAACAGCTCAGAGGTTTTTCTGCTTCAGAAAGCAAAGAGTGGAGGAGCTGTGCAGTGTGGATAAAGAATTTCTGGAATTAGACCAGGATATCCAGCACACTTTTCTTGGGAGAGCAGAAGAAGGGATAGACCTGTAAAGTTCACAAGTCAGGGATGAGAGGAGGTAGAAGCAGCCCAGCTGAATGTCATCCTTCTGGAATTTCTTTTCTCCTAGGACCCAATCTGATGGCCACAGTGTTTGATAACGGTGTATTATTTCATTTGTCTGCCCTAATTCCTCTTTACCTTGAAGGGATGGAAAGCATAACACCAAACCCGTTTGGGAGTGTTGAGGACATACTGGGGCGAACACAGGAACATCTCAACTTGCTCTGGATGTGTCAGAAATTCAGGGTTTGGATCAGGAAAATCTTTCCTAGGCTGGATGAGGAGTGTGAGGCATGAAAACATTCGTTGTGGTTATGGTAGTTTCCCTGTGGAGGGTTTACTCAATGAGTAAACTTGATCCAGATACAAAAAAGAAGAGATGTGAAGTAGTGGCTGTTGTTGCTCTTGGGGACGTGCAGCACCTTGTAACTGACCATTGGCTTTACAAGCTACATGTACCTGGAGCACTTCTGGAGTTTGCTGGTCCATCCCGTGGCTGTTAGAAGTAAAGATGGAGTTTTCCAGAAAACATCCTGGTTTGGCCATTCCAGCAGGCAGTGGCAGCACCGTGCTCTGTGTCTGGAGCACTGTCCTCCAGGGGCTTGGAGAGTCGCTGCTGCTCCTCACAGGAGACCCAGCCTGGTCACTGCGGTGCGAGCGGGTTTGATCATCTCTGATGGCTCAGGGCTGCCCCGTGGAAAAGAGGAGCTGAAAACCCTGGAGAGGGAGGTGGGAGGAATGAATGGAGAATATTGTGTGTTCTTTGCTGTGCTAGATCAGTTGCATTAAATTCAGAGCCTTTCTGAGTACAATTAATGGTCATTTTATTTAGGTCACCCTGGTTTTGTTGCTTTAAATGTATGCCTCCATTAAAGTGGAAGAAAATCAAATACATTTATCTCTGTGGAGCCTTTTGTGAACTGGTTGGGCATATTTTAAATAACCCTGGGAACTGTTAGGATTATTAAAGCCTTTGGCTCCTCCAGGTTTTTTTCTTTCCTCCTATTCTCCCCTATTCCTCCTTCCAGGCAATGAGTAATGAAGTGGTACAGCCCTTCCTTAGCTCAGAGCCCCAAGTGGGTTGAAAAAGAAAAGTTAAATAAACTAAAGCCCATTAGTCAGGCTTTATGTAAGAAACTGGGTCTAAATTGGATGTATGTAAAGGGTATGATGGGACAGAGAAGTCTGTTGGGCTTAAGTGTCTGTTTGTAACTGGTATTATCTGGCAAGTCTTTATTTTCTTTATTTTATTTACCTCATGTGCTAAGACTGTTCATTGTGTAACACATTCTCATGCCCAGAACTAGCTCAGATTGATCAGCTCCTTTAAGCCTCCATGTTGAGCCATCCTGCATCTAAAAGATGTACATTTTTGGTGGCTCTGCTCAGGGGCTGGATGGATGGAACCCAGCTCCTTGGTGTGCTGTTCCTCACTTAGCCCAGAGAACATGCTGTACCTGCAGGAGGCCGCTTTGTGGCTGGTAGCTGGGTTCGGTTCTGATGGGTGACCAGCCAAGCCTTGCAGGTGGCAACTGCATCTTCCAGCCCTGTTTTGGCACAGGAAAATCTTCTCTTTGTGCAATCAAGGTTGCGTGTGTTGAGTTGAGACCTGGAAACTTGCACTTCAAGCATCTTTCAAACGCTGGTCGGAGGAGGGGGTTAACATTTGGACAGTCGCAGCTCCTCAGTGTACTTGAGTTTCATTCGTGGGTTGTTTTTTTTCCCCTCCTTCCCCTGAAACAGGGATCGATTTGCTTACTACAGGGTTTACTGCCGGTTACCTTGACTGCGTCCCTTATTTCTCCTTGATGAAAACTTGAACAAGCCGCTTGTGTTTGATTCACGGAGACCCGTGAGAAACGGGCTGTGTGTGTGAGGCACTGTGGTTTTCTCATTCTATTCAGCCCTTTGTATATTCAAATTCTTCTAGTTTCAGTTCTTGCTGTTCTGCCAGATTTCCATACCATTGATGGGCTTTCTGAATTAATAAGTCTCTTTCTCCCCCTCCCTCCCATACCCTCGCCACCTTTTTGCAACTGGTGAAAAGTTTTCTCTGCGCGCTGCCCCCTCGCATTGATTTCCCTCTCCCTTGTCTAAGCTGCTCTCAGATGTTTTATTTTGCAAAGCGTTAATAGAATTTTCCCTTTGCCGTTGCACTTTATCTATTCAGGAGGTTTCAAGAAGTCTCATTGTGTCACCGGACTATGGAGGCAAGAGGCTATTCTTCTGGTACAATGCCTGCCCTAAAAAATAACGCAGGGTGGGGTAGACTCCGAAAGGGCAGAGACGGAGATAAAATGTTCTGACCTTAGGAAACAGAAAAGATAACCAATTAGACATTGTTGAAAGGGCACCAGCTGGCTTAAAGAACACCCCACTGATTATTCTTTCTTAAAGACAGGCTTGGTCCACATCTGAAACTCAGCTGCGGAGCCGCTTCTCCCCTTTGCAGGCTTTCAGGTTTGAACTGGTGGGGCCGACCCTTTCCAAGGTAGCTGCATGTCTGGTTCTGATCCCAGAAGGAGGTTTGGGGGATGAAGTGCCCACCTCCAGGGTACCTGCGCGCCTCGGGGTCCCAGCCAGCGCATGGAAACCCCCTGGATCAGCCCATGCAGGCTGCGTTGTTACTGCTAATAAGGGTTTATTTGCATAAAAAAGCTCTCTGCCAAGATCATCATTCCAGCGAAGCGGGGCCCTCGTACACATGGCTCAGAACATCGTTTGCCCAGAGCATGTGTCATGTTGTAGAGGTGGGAGAGCTGAACAAAACTGCAGCTCCCCACCATGACCAGGGACTGTGCCCAGGGCCCCTCGGCCCCTCCAGTGCTGGTCTTGTGCCAGGACCTGTTCCTCTGCCATGGCAGCGCTTGGAGGAGCAGGATGAGGATGCACAAGAGGTTCAGATCAGATCCATGGCGGTGCCGCTGAGCCTGAGGGGTTTGTACCCCACAGCTTCAGCTGATGGGAGACTTTGGGCTCAGGCATGGACATGCTAAAGCAAGGTTAGCATCATGTTGTATCTCCTTTTATGTCTCTTCTCCCCCTTACAGCAATGCAAACAGCCTTTTGAAAGTCCCCAGTAACGTCCTTGCACGAGGAGGAGTCGTTTTGTAATGGCAGCTCTTTCAGTGTGTGTCCAGCCTGCAGCCAGCATCACCTCCTGGTCGGGGGACCAGGGCTGGTGGATCTGTGCTGCAGTGTGTCCAGGACCTCTCTGGGCTCTGGTTTGGGATGTGAGGCAACACTGGGAGAGCTTGAGTGTTAGAACTGGGGGCACAGGGTGGGTGGCACACTGAGGTGGAGGAAGCCGTGATGCTCCAGGAACCTGCACGAGGTGCAACATGTAATTTTTGGATCCAGGGAGGCCAAGACCTGTGAGGATGAAAAATAAAGATTGCTGCGCAAACAGAACCCTGGGGCAGAGATAAGCGGTGGTGTAGGGTGAAGGGCAGCTCTGTCCTTATCTGCCTCCTGGTATTGCTCATACTGGTGAGCTTTCTTCCTTGGAGTGAGGAAAGACAGCAGGACAAATAGCTCTGTGCTTAATGTGCTTTGGATTTTTCAGTGCATCAGCACCTTTAGGTCTCGCTCAAGATGGGTGTCAAGGAGCCATGCTGTTCCCCCCCATCTCGGGCCATTGCTAACACAGTTTGCAAACCAACTCTGAAAAAGTTAAGTACAGAGACAGGTTTTCAGATGAGGACGTTTCCTGCAGCACACGGGACCAACCTGCCCCAGCTCCTGCAGCCTCTGAGCAGCAGTTTAACATGTGGCGATGCTGGAAAATAAACTCCAGCACAACATCCTTCTAAAATAAGTGTAAAATTTTAGGTGTGGCTGCACAGATTAAATGGAGGTGGAATAAATCATGCAAATAGTAATGAAAGTTGAAAGCAATTTGGTTGCACTTCAATACGTTTCATCAGTCATCTCTCTTCTGAAGTGGAAATGCCAAGCCTGATGCGAATTAAACCTTCTCCCTCCTCCCTCTCCCCTCTTTCCTCTGGCTTTTCAAAAGGCCTTTTGAAAGCCTCTGAATACCTTTCTTGGCTGACCAGGTTTTACCCTGCTCATACTTCTTTTAACCTCCTAATTCTCAGCCAAGACAGTGACTCTAATTTGGAGAAGTCACGGGCTTGATCTCCATCCACAGCTCCTCTCTTGGTCCTTCCTTATCTCCCTGCAAAAGGAGAAAAGGCTGGGATGAGGCACAGCCAGGGACCGACAACAGAACGTTCAATGCTGAATTTTCTGCTTTAGGATCAAATGTCAGCTGGGATGGGGGTGGAAAGCAGCAGATTCCCGAAACAGAGAGCTTACTGAGCAAAAGGAGATCGGATGCATCGTTTGTACCTGAGCTGAGGCTGCTCCTGCCCTTGTCTCCCCCCTGTCTGTCTGCTGTCTTTGTGAAGGTGTTAAAGCACACGTCTCCCTTCTCTCTTGCAGGTGGAGGACGCCATGCTTATGTTTGACAAGACGACCAACAGGCATAGAGGTAAGAGAGAACAGGAGCTCAGGCGTCACATTGTGCGACAGCTTCTGCACGGTGAGCACAGCCCATCGCTGTCAGCGTGATGACCCGGTGCCTGTGTCCAGGGGTGCTAAACCCTTCTGTCGTGCAGGTGTTGCAGAGGAAGGGCTGTTTGGCATGTTAATGCCATGTGTTATGTGGATTTTCTTACTAGTTATTTGATTCTGCTGGTCAGTCTAAAGGCTTATCTTTGGGAGGACCATTGTTGGGCTCTGTTTGTTACCATGGCGGCTGTCATTAGGTTAAGCTGGGCATACGGCCAGTTAGACTGAGATACTAGGAAATTAAGGTGCTAAACCCCTCTCCTGGGGTTTCAAGCATGCTGGAGTTTGGGAGCTGAGGACTGCTTGTCCTTCAGTGATGGTAGCTCAGAAGAAGCAGGATTTGCAGAAGAGGAATTTCCCTCCCCATATTTCACAAGAGAGAGACAGGGTTTCATCATTGCTCGTACAGCTCAGTGCAAATGAGCTGAGGATTATTTTCAATGTTGTGGCCATTCCCTTCAGCAGAAATAAATGGTGCTGCTCTGTCTCTCAGTGAGAGGTTCATGTTATCGCTGCAGGCAGAGAGCAGCTCGGCATCCACTCCCTTCTGCTGGGACAGGGTTAGATGTGCCTGGGATCTCACAGGGACACCGGGAACGGCTCTGGGGACAGCCTCTGAGACCCTTTTCCCTTTCGTCTGAATGGCATTGATTTTGTGCCACCAATCCCTCTGCCCTAATGTGTGTGTTTGGAGGCAGTGCAGGAAACCAGCGCAGCTTGTGGCTTCTGCCCCCGTGCGACGGCGTGGACGTGTAGCCCTGAGGTTTGTTGTTTGCCCTTCGCACTCCGGCCTCGTTGAGGGGCTCTCTTGATGGATGTGGTTATTGTCTCCGTGGTGGATGCAGCCTGTTTGTTTAGAGAGGCTGCTTCCAGGTGTAGAAGAGCCTGTGCCCAGCCAGGCAGCGGTGGGAGCATGGGGAATGGGAGAGGGGAGCAGCCCAGCTCATCTTCACCTCCGTGGCAGGGTCAGAAGACCTGACCTCCCAGAGCTGTGTGAATTATTCACTGCTCTGAGACTTCCTTAACAAGCAGCTTGGTTTGTGTGGATGGTTGGGTGAGTCAGGCAAACCTCCAGGATAGCGTTCCCCCCCTCCAGCACTTCCTTCCCAGGCACTGATCCCTCTCTGGTGTCAGGGATCATAGTACCCTGCAGAACTCAGCAGCAGCAAGCAAAAGACTTGCTCAGAAAGATAAGCTCTTCAGAGAAGGCATGTGGCCCGCCAGTGCCCATCAGTTTTGTAACAGGAACCAAGTGTTCAGACCTCTTACATAGTTTGCAAAGTTCAACCCCTGGCAACTTCCTTTTATATCCAGGAATTTTCCACCCTTCTCTTTGCAACCACCCTTAAACGGCCCATAAATACCCTTCTCCATTCAGGATCTTGACATGTTGTTTGTTGCCTTGAAAGCTGTGTTATGTAGTGCTTTTGTGCTGGGCTCAAGGGCTCGGGCCCCGCTCTGACGTGATGTGCTGGCAGCTGGGCTCTGGAGTACTGGGGGGTCTGGTCCCAGGAACACACGTACTCAGCAGACTGGACCCTGTGAATGTATTCCAGCAAGGCTTCTGATTGTATTCCTTGTTTTCCTCTCTTAGACTGTTCCTTAACCTGGCAAGTTTATGCAGTGTGCATTGGGCAGGCTGGAAACATCCTGGAGTTCGTCTCCATTCCCTGTGCTTTTGAGGCTTTTGCAGGCCGTTTCCCAAGTGCCCAACCTTGGCTGTGCCCCTGTCACCCCACAGGGCAGGTCTCCACTGTCCCTCTCAAGGATGCCAGGGGATGGAGGCACCGGCGGCTCCGCAGGGATGGCTTGTCCTGGGGGACATCAGCCTGTCCTGCAGCCCTTTTTTTCTGGGTGGCCCCAGCGACTGCCTCGTCCCCAGATAAGGGCTCTGCTCCAGAGATAGAAAGTCTCCATTTGCTGAAGTGTCCCCAGTGGTGGAGTTTTGTTCCCACTGAAGCTCTTGGTTGTGCCCACAGCGAGCTCTGTTCCTGCCCTCTGAACTCACTCGTGGTCTCTTTGCCAGCTTGTGTCTGCCTTGACTGGGCTCCACTGCCCGGGCAGGCAGAGACTCTGCAAGGACAGTAAAAATAGAGCAACGTGCATTAGTCCTTCCTTTGCTTCCTGCAAGCAAGATGCTCGTCTCCTCCCTGTGTACCTCAAGGTGATCCCTCCTTTGTCCCTGCCAGTGGCACTGTGCTGCTGTAAGCACTTTGCAAGGCGTGAGGGCACTGGGAAGCGTCGGCGTTTGTGCTCTGCTTGTGCTGAGCTCTGCTCTAACAGCTCTGGTTCAGCTTTTCTGTGCTCTGTGGGGAGGTGGGATAGCACTGGGAGCCCTGCTCTCAGCTGTGGACCTGGGCGAGCAGCCCCCGAGGATGGATGCCTCTTCCAAAAGCATCTTTTCACTGTCTTATCTGGAGAAAAGGTCCATAACTCCTGAAGCTGAGGGCTGCAGATGTGGGGGTACTTCAGCTGCCGTGGAACCCTTTGGGTTTTCCACCAAAGGGCTTTTTCCCCACAGTGTCTGTTGAAGACAAGAGGCAACAGGTCTTAAATTCTGTGAATTTATTTCATTGTTTAATTTTTTATAGCCTATTCTACATGCAAGCCACAACATTACTCTTTGCATTAGCATCCTTGTGTAAGCTCGTAGCTGAGATCTAAGGGGGTTAGGAGCTAAGAGTCCAAAAGGACCAAAAACAGACTCCAAATGCTGCTGGGTAAAGATGATGCTGCCCACGCTTCCTGTGTGCTCCATCGGAGTCAGGCTCCAAACCCAGGTCTGTCCCTGCCCATGTGGTCCAAGGGTGCCTGGAGCCCCCTCCCCGGGTCTTTGCCCCGCAAGTCAAGGTGAAAGGAAGAAACAAATGCAGAAGGCAAAGAGTCATCTTCATCTTGAACTTATCCAGTTCTCAGTGACATTTTTCTTCTCTGCGCAGTAGCTGGGGCTCATCAGGCTAATACACTGGCTCGTGGGCTCTTGTGATGAAGCGAGTCCTGCTGCATCAGTGGCTGATAAAATCAGCCCAGATTTTACAAATGGTGACATTCTGCTGGTGTAGGAAGCGTGTTTAAAATGCAGCAGTGTACAGCAACAGTGGTAATGGCAATGCTGAAATCCACTTGTGGGTTGCAATCTGTATCTTCACATTAGCCAAGGGAAACAGGAATGGCAGATAAAATACCCATTGTGGTTTACTGTAGTTAGTCCATGCCTGGAATAATCAACATAGGCACAGGGAAAAAGGGAAAAAGCATTAACATTCCCTTCCTATTGCTGCAAGGCGAGATGAATTTCCTGGAAGCAAATTGAGGAGACCTGTTGACATAATTCTGGCACACGTGTGTTCCTCGTGTGTACGTGTTCTGGTGGCGTGTAACCCTCCTGCACACGCGGCGCTGGCCCAGCACCAGTTAGTAAGTGCAAATGCACAGATGTCACCAGATGTAGTAAGAGGGGTTTCAAAACTACTCATCATCGCTTGGAAACCCCACCCAAAATGAGCCTTCGAGCCTTGCCAGTGGAGCACATAACTTTAGTGACATTAAAAATGTCATCAAGCTGCTCATGTTGTTGCCTCTGCTGGTGTCTTTCTCTATTTTAATGTCCAACTATTTCTGGATGTTCTCTAAGGAAGATAAGACTCGAGGCTATTGCAGTTCACGCCTGTCTGTAGCATTATTAAAGGCAGGCTGCAAAATCTGTTTTTAATATTAATGAGTGGATAATTTGGGGAGCATTGTAGGTAAAACAATCCTGTGCTTCATTGGAATGCAGAATCTTCTCACAAGGGTTCTCCTTCTAGCTCGGCCACTTCGTTATAATAGCGAGCACACTGTGAAGTAGCACTTAGAAGGCAAATATCTCTGAGTTAGTTTAGTTAGGATGCCATTTCTTCTTGGAAATGAAGTGTTGGTGAGCCTCTGTTTTTGTAGCCTGTACTGACTTCTGCACTTCTATATGGGGAGCAAAACCACATACAAAAGTTCTCCAAACGCTTTGGAAGATCCCTTTCATTGCTTTCTTCGCTGCCTAAAATTTCATAAACTGGAAATTAGTGGGTCAAGATTACTAAATCTTGAAAGGCTTTAGTAATTGGAAAGCAGAAAAACAAGCGGTGGTGTTATTTAGTTACCCTTGCAAAGCATAGATAAAATCTGGAGTTCAGCATCAGTTATTGATCCTTGGGGTTGGAGGGAGCCTGGCAAGATGATGGTGTCCTTCTAACTTAATTACAGAAAGCAGCTCCAGAAAGCACAGCACTTCACTGCCAAGCACAGCCGGCAGTGGGACAATGTGGCCACCTTATCCTCGTGCTTTGCTGGGTGATCCCCAGGCCCCGGCAGCAGGAGCTGCTTTGAAGGAGGGAAGGGTTGGATGGAAGTGTCTGAGCCGAGGGGCTTGGGAGCGGGCTCAGCACTTCCCAGGCTGTGTTCATGCAGTGGAGTGTCTCCTGATAAATCCTTCTGTATCTCCCTTTTCTCCTCTTTCTCTCTACAGCTGTTGAGCATGAGGGTAGAGATGAGTCAAGAGAATGTGGTATGTTGGTTAGTTATCATAATGGGATGCTCTTGATCACAGCTTTTGATGCTCTCTACCAGCATGTATTTGTTGCTGCTCCAGAAGCTCTCCTTTTGTGACAGTCCCACGTCTTGAACTTGCAGAAAGACAAAGATTTTGAGTGATTGAATTCCCCAAGCTGTAATTGCCAGTATTGAATGTAATACTATATGTTTTTCAAAGCCATACAGCCCCCAGAGTTATTTTCATATCAATTAACTCTCTCTCACGGTTGGGAATGGCAGGGGAAGAGAGGAGGGAAGTGACAGCATGTGATTTGGACTTCTTTAATCTTAGAACTAAACAAAGTTAAAGAATGCAAGCTATCTGTGTGACAGTAACGATATCCTACGTGTTAGGGGTTAAAACATCTCCAGAAGACAGGCAGTGATTGTGGCAGAGCTTTAAAATGGCTTGGATTTGCATGGGGAGACTCCCGGTACCTGCCTCGCAGCAGCCTTCTCCTGGAGATGTGGGAGCTCTGCAGGTCTGGTTTGATCTAAAACCACAGAATTCAGACCAAGAGATGTGTGCACCTTGTACCACTGCACACGGGAGCACGGTGTCTGCTGCGTCCTTCCCGTGCCTCCGCTCTCAAGGAGGAACGTGAGGGTCGTGCTTCGTGTCTGCGCGATCCCCGTCTGTAGATTTCAGTGCAGGAAAGTAATTGTCCAGGTGGAAGCGGTTGGTATAATGGTTGTGTTTATTGGAAGAGACAGGAGTGATGTTGTTAGTGAGATACCGTCTGTGCCTCGGCGAAGGAAGATGCTTTTCATAGGAGAAAAATAGCCTTTTGCATCCTGTGTGGCTGCCAAAACCTCGGCTTTGGGGCTGACCTCTGAAGTTGTAATTGACATTTTTATAGATGAGATATAAATATAATTAAGAGCTGCTGCAATTATTTGTTTATCGCCATCTCCCTCAAGCAAGGCAAGGTCGTGTGCACTTAAAAATACCTCCCCAGGCACTTCGGAGTAAAGAGTAGTTAAAATATATAGAAATAATTGCTTAATTTGGTCATTCTCAGGACAGCTTTTCTGGGCAGCAGCCTGGCGATAGCACCGAGCATCAGCTCTTCATCTCTTCACATAGTTTTGCTTTCAGAAGGATGGAGCTAAAGGCAGAGCTGCTATTTGGCCACGTTTGACCACAGGATTTGGGAAAAGCATCCACAAACACAGTGGTGATGGGTTTTTTTCAGAGCATAAAGTGCTTTGAGGGCTTTGGATGAAAAGTGTAACATCAGATATAAATGGAGGCAGTATTATTGTTATTGCTTCCCTGGATGAGATGGGCTTTTATTTCCTTGTCAGTTGTATCACTTCATAAATGGGACTCCAGAGAGTGCAGTTGTTTTGTGGAAAGCTGAAATTCATCCCGGGGACCTGAGGTTTGCAACAGGGAGAGATTTTAACCCTTAGTGCACAGAGATGCAGTGTGTTTATCTGCTGCCAAAGGCACAGCGGGTCGGAGGGAGGAGGAGCTGCAGGCGGGGGGGTAGAGTGATTTTTAAACCAATATTTGCTTAAAACTTGACATGAGGGCTGTGAAGAGTCATTGGGGTGGTGATGGCTGAGCACAAATGCCGTCACTCATACCTCTCTGTTTAGATTGCAGCTATGACATTTTGGATGTGCATGTTTTTAATATTACACCCTCACTTATAAATATTCATGTCATAAAACACATTAACGCTGACGAGCGATATTCACATCTCTGCTTCGTGTCGTGAGCTCACCTCCTTCCCGCCTGGAGCCAGGGAGGGAGCCGGGATGGCTGATGGCGTTGAGATGGAGCTCATGGGGCTGGATGGCCACAACCCACCAGTTTCCCATTTGGCATCCATTCCATTTCCCCCCTTAGCCTTTGTATGAGGTGGTGAGCACTGAGTGTTATCCCTCTTCCAGGGTGACTGCTACTGCTGGGTTGGTGGCTTTCACACTGTGACATGCCAGTGGCGCTGAGCTTGAGGGGCTTGGTGCTGATCCCTGCTTTGGTGTTAATAAACACAAAACAGAAAGGAAAAGCTGCCAATTCTTGGATCCATCTCCTTTGCCTTTTAATTTCCTGGCCAGCGCCTGTTGCTGCTGCATCAGGGCACCTTATGTGGAGTGTAAAACTAAATGCATTCAAGCCAGTATGAGCCCTGCATCCCAGTAGACTCTGCTTCAGAATAGCAAATAAGGCTCCCGGCCACGCTTTTCAAGGCGATTATTGAACGTCTCGGGTGGTTACAGTTATCCTGCCCCCAGCCTCATGCTGGATAACGCCACCTGAGGCTTGGAATAATTGCCCAGCTATGTACTGTCTGTCATACCTTATTGCTTAATTTTATACCAGTAATGAAAATTACATCCAGAGGAGGAGAAAGAGCGAGCAGCTGCACTGGCCGGGGCGCACCGGAGGAATAGACGTGTGCAGTTCTTGATCTGAAGAAAGGAGAGGCTCAGCTTGCCAGCAGCACTCAAGAGAGGGCTTGACATTTTTATCTTCTTGTTTAACAAACAAATGCAATAATAATAATAATGAGAGGAAAAAAAAGATCCCGCCAACCAAGGATGCAAACACAGCCCAGCAGTTAGTTTGGAAGTCTCCAGTTTCACAGACTTTAAGGTAAATATCAGCTTAAAAGTATATTGTAAAGGACAGCAGGTTTGTAAAACTCATTTGTATCTTCATAGGTAACAAGCTATTTAATTCCCCCTCCCCAGAGGGAGAGCCCTACACAGCCAGACCTTTTTGACCTTAACTTATCCAGCCTCCTTTTGATTCACGCTAATACTGGTAGTAACAGGCTGGGTGCTCTCCTGCAGCACCCTCTGTCCTGCAGTGCTGGGTCCCTCGTAGCTCTGCAGAGTTGGTGTCAGGCACAAACAGAGGCAGGATCCCCATCCTGCTCTCATTCCTGATGTGGAAACAGCTGCAGGAAGGGCGGGTCAGAGCCAGAGCATGAAACCTGCAGGAAGGAAGAAGTGCGCAGGAAGAAATCTGGCATTTTCTGTGGCACCTGCATATAAGATATTAAATAGATTTTCAGGTATCAGTTAAGCTTTCTGGGATGCAATAAATGATGGGTTTTTGTATCAGCAGAGGCTGACACCCATTTGCCTCGGATGGGAAACCAGAGACATGACAAAATGGGAGATGCTCTCACAGACATCTCTGTGTGGTGTCCAGGGCTAGACATAGGCAGGACCATGAGCTGAAAACTGGGTATTTCATTCCTGTAGAACTGCACTTAACTTGCTATCTTAAAAAGAAAAACCTTCCTATTCACTTGTACTGAACAGCATCAATAACTTAATGCAATTGGGCTGCAGGTGTATTGCAGAGTAAATCAGTTAAAGCCTTTCTCATCTCTGAAAGGTTCTTCAGGAAATGTAAAGCAAGAGTTGTGCAAATGTTCAAGAACTTTCTTAAAATGATGATCCAGACTCTGTTCCACTTGCAGACGGTCTCTGTGTGAGAGCTGTGCCAGGGTGAGGGCTGCGTTAGAGCAGACAACGTGATCTTCCCAGCTGGGGCTGCACTGAGGAGACAGAGAGGTCATTTTAATACGCCTTCAGTTTGCCATCTTTATTGTCACTGCTGAGCAGCCAGTGTGAGTGGCAGATAAATTAGCAAAAATCCTGATGATCTGTGAATGGAAAGAAACTCTAAATGCCCTGAATAAGTCCTTGCTTATGAATCTACTCAGCTGATGAAACCAAACCTCTTTACTTCCCAGAACGTGGGAGCGAAGTGATTAGCAGGTAGCTTCAGGTCTTGGGGGACTATTTGAAAATGTTAATTGAGGAAAGGCCAGAAACAGGAGGAGAACAAAATGCAACATTTACATAGACAGGCAGTCCTCATACAACAAGCAGAATTAAAATCAGCGTGGTGACCTTGAGAAAACAAGCAGCTACTTGCAGCATCCCCGTGCCCAAAAATGTGATAGGAAAATATGGAGACGCAGTGCGCAGCTCCCACTCCCTGGTGTGTTTCCTGTTCCCAGTGGATCACTGAAAGCAGACTGGGCAAGTCCTCTCAGATGTGCATTGGGCAGGGAGGAGCTTTTATTTTCCATGTATCTGTGCTTTGTATCTGCTGGTTTTCATGGAATCACAGAATGGTTTGTGTTGGAAGGGACCTTAAAGTTCATCCAGTTCCAATCCCTGCCACAGGCAGGGGCACCTTCCACTAGAGCAGGTTGCTCCAAGTAGTAACATATCCCCTATCCCCAAAACCTTGAGATTCAGCAGAAACTCCGCTTACACAAACAATGCTGGTAGCAAAGGCTTTTACCCTTGAGTGGGTTCTGCTGCTGTCTCTGCTGTGCTCACCATCTCTGGCTGTGATTTGGGTTTTCTGGGCAGTTGTTTGTAAGTGTTGGTAGCTCAGATGGGGGATGCTGGTCCAAGCCATAGGGTACATCTGCATGGGTACATGAATGCAGTCTCCTGCCTTGGTCACGGGGCTGGGTGTGCTCGAGCATGTGGCTGTTCCCAACCCCACTCTGTGCCCAGGGTCATTTTTGCAAGGCAAAAGCTTTGAGTGACTGCTGCCAAAGGATGGCTGGGCAATGGGGCTGTGACTGGAAGCACCCCTGCCCTGCAGTGAACAGCTCACAGCTCTGGCATAACGTCTCACCTGATCAAAAAAGCAAATTAGAAGCTGCTCAAGCCACCAGTGTAGGTATGTAAACCTTGTGCAGGGCATGTGGGCTCACTCGGGGTCATCACCATTTCTCATCGCTGTGCTCTTTCTTACCTGTGCTCAGTAGTGGTTTTCCCAAAACGTTGAGTTTTGACTGAAGATTTCTTTAATTAGGTTGATTAATACGTACTGGCGAGGAGTGATTTTGCTTATTCTGTATGTTTTTTGTGTATATAAGCTGAAGCAAGAACATCTGGTGCTTTTTTTGCTGGATCTGATAGAATAAGTTGAAAAATGGCTTCTTTCAGAAAAGTGCAGGTCGGCGGGTTTGTGTTCGGGGGTTTTATTTACTTTTAATCTGTTGAGTGTTTGCTGGACCAGAAGGAGTACCCTCACCCGGTGTAATCATTCACAGGTTGTTCTCCATGTTAAAACACCTACCAATGCTAACAACTTCAGTTCTCCGCTTTGGAAGAAGATCAGGAGTGACAGATACACAAGTAACCCTACACAGCCCTTCCTTGAGTGATTCCAAAGCTCTTCGCAGGCATGTGGTGAATTAAGCTTTGCATTGTCCCAGTGGAGCCAGTAAAGTGTGGGGATTGGGGTTCAGGGTGATGAACTGTCTTGGTGCTGAGCATGGGGCTGGGGCTCACTCTATGGCACCTTCTCTCCATAATTACTCTTAGTGTGGCCATTGCCAGCCCCAGAATAAGTCATTTGAGAGTTGTGCGGTTGACTTAAGTCCCAGCAAGGCTGTGGTGATGGAAGCCGTCCTCCTCATCCATAGCACGAGCCACACGTGAACACACGTGTCCAACAGTGTGCTCAAAATTAGGGCAGGATCCATAGGGAGCAGCCTGGCAGGAGAATACGCTTCGAGCATCATCGTAGCAACAAATATTCCCCTGTGAGCTCGCAGGAGGTTCAGATGAGCTGAAATCACTTCAAGCTATCAGAGGCAGGTTTGGCTGTTGCCAGTTCCTGTTCTGCAGGCCTGTTTCCGTCTGGAGCAGAGGAGCAGAGGGCTTGCTGCCCTCCTGCAGCAGAGCTGGGCTCTTGGCAGAAGATGCTGGTCCCTTCCCGAGCTCCTGAGCTCTCTGCAGGCTCCTCACCCCAGGCAGGTCCCTTGGACATGGGCTGGGGCCAGGTATTGGGCAAACACCCACCAAGAAGATGGTGAGAGCCTGTTCTAGCAGCTCTATTCCTTTTCACCCACAAAGTAAACTAATAAAGAAGCGAAAACATTTGTTTTCCAACAGTCTGTGGATGTAATTGTGGGAAAACAACAAAAAATGAGATTCCTAAAGTGTGGGGCTTGTTTTGTTGCAGATCAGGAGCCTGATCCCCCTCTGCACAGGCTTTCTCCTCGGTTTCACTTTGTCCCTTGCAGGGCAGGACCTCAGATGCTGGTTCAGGACCTGGCGCTGGGATTTTGGGGAGTTCAGGAGCAGCGTGAGGGTGGTGGGAGCTGGAGGTGGGCTGATAACCTGCCTGTCTGCTGGGGAAGGAGCAGCTGCGGAGGGAGCAGGGAGCAGCTGTGGGTATGAAATTAGTCATTCTGTGAAGAAATGGGTTTGATAAATAATAAAACAGTGGTATTAACAACAGATGCTTTCCAGGTCAGGTGACTTTGATAAAAGCACCCAACAGCCGTGGCTAATGGTATGAAAAATGTGTATCTATATTTATAGCTCTATCTATATGAAAAGGCGTATAAACAGGCACGTGTTTGTGTATGGATGTGTCTGTGTGTACACACTCACCTATAAATGTACCTGGCGTTTTATTTCTGTTTTCAAGTGACAGTGAGAGGGTCGCTGCTCCTGCTCTTTGCAGCCTTTGAGTCTCCCCAGGAAAACCTGGCGTGTGATCGGTGTCTCCCTCCCTCCTCTCCTCAGCTCCATTTGTTTTTCCATTCCTACCTTTTCGTTTTGGTAACTGGTTTGATTTGTAAAAGCCCCCCATGCCTTACACAGTGTTTCCCTTATGGTGATTTACTGTGTTCTTCTTCTCTTTCACCTTAAATCTCTGATAAGAGCATCTTTAAATGAAATTGCTGCCTGGCACGGTTACACGCTCCCGGCTGGCTGCCAGCGGAGACGGGAATGCTGAGGAGAGGGGCTTTGGGAAGCCTTCCCGAGCAGCATGAGGAGCGCAGAACCTGGGTTGCAGGTGGGATGGAGGAGGCTGAGGAAGGGGAGGAAGCACAGCTGGACCAGCTGGGGTCTTCTCCTCACCCAGCCATTGCCTTTGAACCCCGCCTGGCAGCCTGGCCACGGCAGCCCCATAGCAGGGACCCCTGTGATCATGTTGCACCCAGTGTGGTGAATGCTGGTGTTTTAGCAGGTGTTGGTACCAGCCCCATCCCAGTGATGCCGATGGTTATTGAACATTTCCCTCTCTTTCCTCCTGCTAAATTCCCTGTTAGTCTGACTGATTATTGCCACCACCACTGCTCCACATCACGGAGAGGCTCAGTGGTGGGGTCAGTTTGTTTTCCCCTCAAAGCCATAAAAGCAAACCTGGGACCATGGTGTTTTTATAGGGTGACCCAATGTTGCCTGTGAGTTTCCAGCACGTCCGAGTAATTGAAATGTTTGGGGATAACTGTTGGTTGTGCTGGCTGAATGTGATTTATCAGGGGAAGGCATCAGCAGTGGGAATATCAGTAAATAGAACTGTCTGACATGGCAGGTCATTTTTAGTTTAATATGGTAGATTTAATGAACTCTTGTCTTTATAATTCATGGTACTTGCCGAATGCATCCCTTTCCCCTCCATAATGACGTTCGTTACAGATCTGTCCTTCGTTAAAGGCTTTATTAGGGCTGGCAAACTCAACTCGCCGAGTTGCAGCGCTACGTTTCCCAAGTGCAAAGGGTTATCTAATAAATTGTTGCCTTTTGCATTTGATACTATTAGTAATAAACGTGGCCAAAAACTTCCCTGAGTAGTTCATGTATTATTAATCATTATTATTATTGAACGTTTGAAAGGTCGTTTGCAAAGACCTTTGGTGTGTGTTTTCCCAGCTCGTTGGGGCACATGTATCAGCTCTTCCTGCCACGACACCTCTCCAGTAGTTTGTGTGTGTTGGAGTGTGTTTGGGTCAGAGCCGACAGCGGCCCCCAACTCTGCTGTCAAGTGATTTAATAGCATTTGTGTCCAGCCTAAGCCAATCTATCTCACCTCACAGAGGAGAAAAAAATAATCCTGCATCAAAATTACTGCTTTTGGAACTGTCTTGTCTCTTTTGAGTAGGAACTGGAGACAACTAGACAAGCTTCAATGAGAGCGAATAAAGAAACATTACTTTCTGAACACAATCTTCTGTTACCAGTCACTTTTCAACAGACATTCAATCAAAATGCTAATAGCAAAGGCAACAAGGGAGCAGGGTTATTGTAATACTAATTGATAGGCTGCAGGGATGGGTTTTGATAAGTGCTGTTGAAGATAGATTTTTGAAATATGATTCTCTTTAATTACAATGATACTAATAAAAAATGAACAAATGATTTAATGATAGTTTTCTAGGTAAGAGCTTGAAGATTTTTCGTTCAAGTTATTTTGTAGGGGTTTTTTTTAAACCAGAAATCACCTTGAAAAATAAAGCCATAGAGGAAGGTAGTGACTTTATCTAGACTTGTGTGGCTACTTTGCATCAAAATTAATACTGTCAAATCTGAAGCTCTTGAATAAGAAATCCAGTCATTTATTTATACAATAGACTCTGCTGAAAGCCCACAGTTGAAGCCACGTTACATGTAGGAACACATTTAATATCTAATGCTATAATAATTAGGATCAATTATGCCAGCAAGGATTTTAAAATGCATTTTGAGGGAGGGGAAGAATGGGCTGAGGAGTATTCACTGAGGTTTTAAGTTTTGTTGGTTTATCTGGGGTACCAGGTTTGCTTATATTAATGGAGATGATAACACTCAGTGATGGGAAGCTCCAAACTAAGACCCACTTTCCTTGTGCAGCAGGATTTTCCATGTCCCAGATGACGGGAGAGCTGTCCTCAGCCATCGCCATCCCCATCTGCGTCTCTCCTGCTCTCTGTGGGGCACACAGCATCCCACCTCCTCTGGCCCTAAGGAGATGGGAAAGCAAAGAGAAAGGGCAGATCCATCACTAACAGGCAGCCTCTGCTTCAGCTAATTTGTGATGAATTAATTGATAACAAAACAAAGCAGGGGGGCTGAGTGAGTGTGTGTTTTGCCTCTGTTGTTGTTGGGGGGGCTCTTTCTTGGGCAGGGAAGGATGATCTCTCCTGCCTTTAGATTTGTCAAGCTCTCTCTCAAAGATCTGCCAGAGAAGAAAGGGTAATTAATAGGCTTGAAGTCATTTCCGATGTGTCAGTATTTCTGCCTTGCTTCCAAGTGATAATGTTCGCTGGCTCGAGGCCTCCAGGGAGCCTTCCATCTTATTAACTTGTCTGGGAGAAACAGTGAGTGGGGACAGCTTGGGCCAGTGGGTGACATGAAATAAGGATTTGTGGTGTAGTGAGCTGTAAACACGGGGGCTGACGGAGTAAAGAGTGGAAAGGAGAAGAAAATAAAGGAAGAAAAAGATATTAAAAAGGCCACTGGTCTCACGTACGTTGGCGGGGGGATGCAGTTTATTTAGGGCAGCCTGGACCCGACCTGCAGAGCTGGACCTGGTGGTGTGCTGCGTCGCCCATGGCCAAGTTTGGCTTTTATTTAGAAGTTCAACACAAGGCACTTGGTTTTCAGCAGACCAAGGGCTGAATCCTTCTCCTCATCACTTCTGTTTGCCAGGTCGGTTGGCAGGTTTTATAGCTTTTGTTAATTGCATTTGAGAACTTAAGTGTTAAACTTAAGACATCTTCATTCAGAGAATACTGCGAGGACTCTGTCAGGGCGAGCAGTGGAATGGTTATAGGCAGGTTCTGGGTTTGGATGTGCTCAGTTGCCTTCTTGCCTTTGACTTTGGTAACAGCTGCAGGACACCCTGGGAAAGAGGGTGAGAGGGATGGTGAGTCACGTCCCGAAGTTCACCAGGATCAGACAGGAGATGTCTCGGAGCAATTCTCTGTGCAACTGAGCTGATGGGTTTGCGCAGCATTGAGCATCGCTGCCACTGGAGCTCTGCCCTTCACCGCAGATGTGGCCTTAAATGAGGGCGATGCCATAGCTGCATATGTAACCTTCTCTGCTTTTCTTGGTATGTTTCCAAATTCTCCTTCATAGCAAAAGCGCAGGAGTGGTGGCAATAGCCACTGGAGGAGAGTGGGGTGGAGGCAGCGCTGGTCTCCTCATGTACACGCTGTTCCTTGGAGATTGTTCCCTTTTCCCTTTTGAAGTAGCAAACCTCGGTGTTTCGGGTCACTGGGAAGGAACAGGATGTCTTTCACATATTGACAGGTTTTCTTCTTCTCTTCTTTTCTGATCTCGCTCCTGTTTGTCAAGCTCACTTTTCATTTTCCAGAGAAATGATTATGACTAAACAGCTCTGACAACCTCTTTGCAAAGTGTGAGAAGACTACAAGGAGTGGGGGGGGGAAAGGAGCCACCTCAAAGCTCTTCAGTGATAAAGCTATTGAACTGGCAAGTTTTTCTCTTGTACTGCAGAGCAGATTTCTGTAGAGTGGAGTTCCCCTTGCAAGCACTTACTAGGGAGACACTAGTATAATCTAATTAAAACTTGGTTTAATATTCTGTGGAAATTAAAAGTGAATCCTTCCTGTTAGGAAGAGTGATGTGCAGGTATTAGTCCTCTATGGCTTGTTGTTGTTTGCTTCTTCAGCTGTTAACACTGCCTGCATGCCCAACATGATAGTTTGCGTCCATTAACAGCACGCACGTCTCAAATGATGAGTGATAGATAGGAATAGGTGAAAGCTGGGTGCTGGATTGTATTCTTCGTTTTTAATGCCAACGTTACTTCCTGGAGGTAAGCAAGGGGAGGGGATGCTGTGCGGTCTTATCTGTGAAATTAAAACAAAGTCTCATTATTATAGGGTGGAATTTAGTGGCTGAAGCTTCATTCTGAATTCTTCAGCTAATTGCCTGCTGATGAGATGAGAGACAGGTATTGCTAACGCTGGCCTTGAGCGGGAAATCTTCTCCTGCAAAGCCTTAGACTCAGTGGGAGCCTCAGTGGGGCATAGGGTGTTGTTGCAGGTGAACATGAGGATGGGTTCCCCCTGATCCCATGTTCCCTGCAGGGCTGGATCGGGAACTGGAGAGGATACAGCTGTGGGACAGGATGGAGCCACCCAGCAGAGCAAGTCCCTCTGGCTTCTTCATGCCTTCATCCCCACCCACCCCAGCACTGCCAGGGGTGCCCAGCCCAGCTTTCGGGATGCCTGTGCCATGGGGAGCGTTGTGCTGGCCGCGAGCATGTGGCAGCAGCGTTTGCACTCTCTGGCTGCCCGTGTGTTTAATGCACTTTCTGCATTCATTTACAGTATTTATTCTTTTCTGAGATTTTGAGTTCTTCCCATTTAGAGGACGGGGTAGGTGTGTTCTGCATTCATGGGGAGATGAAGGAAGTGGTGACCTCCAAATAGCAGGTAACAGCAACCTCCCTCCATTACCAGAAAGCCAGAGCATCTGCAAATACCCAAATGTTTCCCCCTCTTTCCCCAGCTGTCTTTCTGAACTTGATTTGACACACGCTGAAAATATCTCTGTTGCTGATCTATTGGAAGTTTCCATTATTGACTGGCAGCAAGGCTGCTTCTGTGCGTGTCTCGCTTGTGGGCAGAAGATAACTTTCAAAAGCACTGTGTTTATCTGGAGAGAGCAGAGTGGTGAGGCAGGAGCCGCGGGCCAGCCGTGGGGATGGATCAGAAACTGCCTTTGCACGGGAGCAGAGATGGGAGGATCTGCCATGGAATGTGCTTCTAAAATCCCCTGCTCTCTCCTCCTCCTCAGGGAGCCAGGCACTAATGAAGCTGTACCAGGCTGCAGGGACCCAAAACCAGTGCTCTGCAGTGACGGCAACTCGAGAAATGAGAGCTGCACTGAGTATTTGGAAGGAGAACTATTTGCTGTGCTATTTCTGGGTCCTGCACTCTCTGGCAAAGGATAAAGTGTGAGTCCTGGGCTGGATGAAACACTCTATCAGGCGGGTTTCAGTCTTGAACGACAATGGCATCGTGTAATGGTTCAACACATTAAGTCTTTAAAACCATATGCTCGATGTGTCATTTCACCAGAACTTTATGTTCTTGGCGATAACAATCTGCAGTGCGTTATCTGCGGGCTCTCGCTTGTATGTCTCTTACAAGCTGATAAACTTTGAGCTGGATGAGAACCAAGCGCGCTTCCTTGTTAATGTCTTGATTGGGGCTGGAATAGCCTGTCTGGGGGTTGGTAACGGAGGAGTCTGTTTTGGATGAAGCTCAGCACCTCTGGTCCAGGTCCTCCCGCTCATAGGGCTCCAAGCGTTGTGGGGATCCTGCGAGCTCTGCCCTTGCTCCACAGCCAGGTTGCTGGTGGCCGCAGAAGTAACTACCACCACTGGTGTTTCAGAAGAGGGATGCTTCACTTCACTTGGCTTTTTAATCTCTTCCAGCACCAGGTTGGAATAAGCACTTTTTTGGTGCGCGGTGATTTATTGTGCTGAGAACTGGGGCATTATTCATAATTATGCAGTTTATGAGAGGATCCCTGGCAGTTTCCTCCCCTGGTAGGCTGTGGGAGCTGGCTTAATATTTAAATAAGGGCCCTGGGGAAAGGACACGCTTGCTTTCAGCACGGGGCTTGGCGCGCTTGTGGGCTCAGCCTATTGAACCAGTGTCTAATTGCCTCCCTCCAGCACTGCCGCTCCCTTATCAGCCGGCCATGGGGCAAGGCCAGCGTTTAAAATGACATGGATTGTTAGAGAACATCAAACTTTTTAATACAGTTAATGATCCTCTGCTATAAATAGTCTGCTCCTGTTGGCTGCAGTTAGGCTTTGGTGCTGTGCCTCAGAGCTGCAAGGCCTTGCTTGGTTTGTTGGGGTTTCTTTTTCCCCTCTGTATATACTGTAGGTCTTGCTGGATCGGGAAGTGAGGGTCCTGCAGAGCAGGAGTTTGCCCAAGGCCATGCAGGGGGTTGGTGGATGAACAAGGTGGGGGTCTGACAGCCTTTTGTATATGCTGTGCCCCAAAAGTTTCCTGGCTGTCTCTCAGGTCGAAATATGACTGTGAGGTTCATGGAGGAGAGTTTGGAGTCAGGGCTCGCTGGGCTCGGTGGCTGTGTGCTGCTGAGGCAGCAGCTTCTCAGCTTCTGGAGTCAACGAGGACCTGGTCCTTGTCCTGCTCCAACACGAAATCCTTGAGCAGGTGTCGATCTGAAGAGGGGAATTGTCTGTGTGAAACCTGCCCAATGTGTTTCTCTGCACTTGAGCTGCCTCACGCGGAGTTGCTGTTTTCTGTGAGCGCTCCCAGATCCCTGGAGATTGCTTTACCCTTTACAGAATGGGATTTGAGGCAACCGGGAGGTCCAGGAGCAGCACCCAAACACTCCGAGTGCCGCGAACACTCTGAGCTGGTTGTGGGAACTGTGAGACTGGGGCGGGGTGTGGGGCTGAGCTGTTGTGGCGGTTCCTGGTCCTCAGCCCTGCTTGAATATCCCAGCAACGTAACAGCAAGGGGAAAACCCTCCAGCCCTGATCCCACTCCTTGACTTCCACAGCAGCGATGAGGTGGCTGAGGTGCCCAGAAGTTGCAGTGAGATTCTGCCCCAGCTTTGTTCTCAAGTGCCTGCAGACACAATAGGAAAAGGTCAACGCATAAACACCACTTCTCCAAAGGCAATTCCTTTGTCTGTTCTGAAAGCCAGGAAGCAGAGGGTATTCTAATTTGAACTGCTCTGCAGTGACAGTACCAGGAGTGCCTCCCCTGCTCCTTCCTGGTTTCAGGCACATCTGAGGTCAAGAGCCTTCCCGTGCTGGAGAAAAGCACACTCGATCCATGGGGTTTTGGCTAATAGGTGGCGTGTGTTTGCTCCTGCTGTGGGTGAGGATGGCGTCTGGTGGGCTGGGACGAGCACGGGTGGAGGGAGATGCTGGGGGTCTGGGCCAGGAGCGCCAAGGCTGCGAAAGCACTTGAGGGAACGCTCTGGAGCAGGTAATTAGTTCACCTTCTCCTCTGCCTGCGACTGCTGTGGTGGCACTTTTGTGTTTAAGCGTAAAGATTTGAGCGTTTTCCCCGATGGTTTGAACAAAGGTTGGGGAAATCCATAAACCAGTGTCACCAGAAATGCAAGGAGAAGGCTTTTAATAAAGCACTGCTGGGCAGATGCACCTGGGAACCGGGCTGGCTTGAAGTCGGACAGGAGGGAGGCTGCTGGAGAAGGTCACCTCTGAAGGTGGCAGATGAAAAAGCAGCATGGCCCCTGTTCTGGGGGAGCTTTGGCAGGAACCCATCAGTCTGTAGGTGTTCGCTTGGCCTGTCTCTGGTGTGCAATTCCCTGCATCCTGGGGCTCGGCAGAGCAGTGGCCTGAGGAAGGTGCTTGTGCTTGAGTCAGGGCAGGGGCTGATGGAGGGGAGCAAACCAGAAGGGAACCATCCATAGCAGGGACTGGCTCTGGTGTAGCTGCCCCGAGCAGGTTGTCAGGGAAGGCTGGAAGGTGGCATTAGGGCACTCAGTGGTGACAAGCTCATGGTTATTTGATGTCCCATGCGCAGCAAAGCACCTCTCTCCTGCCTTGTCTGTCCATGCATGGTCTCGTAAAGCAGCTGCAGAGGCAGGAAAGTATCCTCTGCATCTGAAGAACGGTAGAAAGCTTGCTGAAGTTATTGACAGGATTACTAGCAAAGGGCTCTGGATTTTGTGCCTGGCTGAGCCATGTTTTCCTTTCCCATTACCAGCAGATCTGTTTCATAGAGCTGTTGGGCTCTGTGTGGTCCCTATTAAAAGTTTCCTTTCCCAGGGTGATTCTGCTCCTTTGTTGCATCTGGTTCTTGAGCACTTTATACTATCAAACAGCAAAACTGCTTTTATTGACGCAGCAAAGAACAATGGGATTTTTCCCACAGTGCTCCCAAAATATGCTCTTGGCTTTTATTTTTTTAATGCCTGGCTTCCAACAGTGGAAAAATGTGATTAAGGTGTGTGAGGTTCAGTGGGAGATGGGCAATATCAGCGAACGATTGCAGTCTATGGATTAGCTCCTCTTCCCCAGCAAGGCTGGAGCGATGCAGACTTCACTCTGCCTGTGCTCTTTCTGCAAGACTGGCCTCTGGAAAAGGGGAGCTTAGAGCTGTGGATGGATGCTGGGGCTGAGAGTGTCCATGGTGTTAATGAGGGGACGCTGGTGGCCACCAGCACTGCGTGAGTGGGACCCTGTCCTGCATTAGATAACTGGTAAAGGCATCCCATCCACAGTTCTGATGGGCGTAAAGGCAAGTGTTAGGGCAGCCTGAGAGGTGTCTTGGGTGCGTGGGGCAGAAGATGCTTCCACAAGTATCCTTTGGTTTGTGATATCCTTAAAAGCAAACAAAACCCCCAAACCAAGAGGGCAGAGTTGTGTTTAGGCTGCACTGACGTGGCAGGAGAGTGTGTTTTCCAGCCTCAGGGAACATGGAGGGGTTTAATTCAGTGAGTGCCTGTGCTGTGTAATATTTTTATTTATATGTCAATTCTTTTGGAGGGTCTTATATTGTGGCCTTTGTTTTCCTTCAGAGGTGAGGTGCTTGTTACAACCCTTTACTCGCCTGCCTTCCACTTCTAAACTGCGTTTCCACAGCAGGTTGCATGTGGCTTACTGGGAAAGAAAAAAGTCTATATACAGTGATTGAAGATTTCTTCTTTATATAGTGCCTTTGAAAAAAAAGAGTGTAGTGCCATTGAAATCAAAGCCCTGCTCTCTGTGATAAAGGGCCCTGCAAATTGACCACAGGGTCTTTCAGAGGAGTCTGTCTCCTTTTGATACAGACATTGCCAGGGGAAAAGAAAAGGGGAAAATAAGGTTGTGGTGCCGATTCCATCGTGTTTACGTGCGTCTGGGCTCTTGACAGGCTGTCACCCCACAGAGGAGGGGGAATGGAATGTCCCTCTCTGCACTCGCTGCCAGCCAGGGAGGAAAAGCACAGCAAAACCACCCTCCACCGGCCGCTGGGACACGTCCCTGTCCCTGAGAGCTACAGCCACTTCTCCATTGTCAAGGGAAAGCTGATATGGATTTGTAAATGGTGATGCTGTAATTGATGAGGGCTTTTCCCTCCAATCACCAGCTCTAAATATATAGGTAAGAAAGTGATTATCTTAATGTAGTTCATCATGTGATGCTAAGTCTGAACCTGTCTGCTCTGGTAAGTGTTCAGGTACTGAAGGAACGGGTGTTACCTCTCTCTGCCAGTGGTCTTGAACAAGAAAAGCACACTTGGATCTTATATTAAAGAGGGCATTTCCCTCATCTCCCCTATTTCCTCTCATCGGAGCTTCCCTGGGCACAGCACACCAGAGGATTGGAGTGTTTTTCATCCAAACAGGGGGAAAACAGGTATTTGAGCATGTGCAGGGATGTTTGAGGCTGTGTCTCGCACCCCTCAGGCAGACTGAGGGTGCTGACCTCCCCTCAGTGGTGGGAGCTGGCTTCCAGGAATAGCTCAGCAAATACTTTGCTCTTTATATGTGTATCCAGAGGAACAAATGGTGCATGTATTGAAAGCATCTGTCATGGCCAGGCACTCTTCCTCACAGTAGTATGTGCTGTTTGCTTAGGCAAATGCTGATACGGTGCATGAGCAGCAGGGATGGAGTCCTGGCCAAGGATATTAATAATGTCCAAGAATGCTGTGTGCTGCCTGAAGCTATAGCCTGGAGGGGTCACGCTGCACAGCTCAGAGGTGTTATTGTAACCTGAGGCTAAACTTCTCATTTTTGCTGGTATTTCCCTTGACCCTCGTCAGCATTTATTTCAATTCCTTCAATAGTTTTTTGTTGGTTGGTGCCTAATTCTTTATTCCTTTGCATTATGAATTATGTGAAGTCTGCAGAGCCCATTCTCTTCTTCCCAAGCAGGGCTTGCAGTGCTTTGGGCTGCAGCCCAGGGTGGGTAGAACACCCATGCAGAGTGCAGGCCTGTCAGGAAACACATCGCTGAATGTTGTAATTGGTTTTTGCCTGCAGCCACGTTGGACCTGGCAGCGAGCTGCAAATACAGCAGGTAACCCACAGCTTTGACAGCCAGATTAATGAAGTTTGGGGATGATTTGTGGGTCCCTCCGTGGAGGTGCAGCCTGCAGAAACGAGCCCTCGCGTGCTCCTTCAGTGAGCTTTGTGTCGGTTCAGGCACTGGGCTGGCAGGGGCTGTGGTGTTGGGGCTGTATCAGTCTCACGCTGCCTCTCCTGTCCCCTCCTACTGCAGGAGATGTGATATGGTTGAAGCTGTTGAGACCTTTGAAAGGTCCCTTCCAACCCAAGCCATTCGATGGCTCTCTGGTGGGATGTCCCCACTGGAGCACAGCGCCGGCTGGGTGCTCTGCTTGCAGGTTGCAGCCGCACGGCCCTTGCAGCCTGCTTTTGGAGCATGCCCAAGGTAAAGCATGGCCTTGCCCCTCCTTGTTTCTTAGCTGCTGCTTGTGTGTTAATGAGAGGACAGACACCTGCGTGTGCGCAGCGAAGTGCCCTTCCCTTTGCACCGCACTCCCTGCCGCTGCGGAGGGAGGGCTCAGTGTGGTGGGGGGGCACGGTGGGTCTGTGTGTGCCCCCAGCCCCGAGCTGTCGCGGCGCTGCTGCAGTACCCAGGTAGCAGGAGTCACCTTGAGCGCAGCCGCCTGGCACGGCTCCCCCTGCCAAGTCAGCTCTGGAGGCAGCGTCGTGCCTCTCGGGGCGCCGCTGGCAGCTGCTGGACTCTGGTGGCGGAGGTGAGATTCCGGAGGCAGGAACAAGGAGAAGGACCAGGGTTGGTGGATGGGAGAGGAGCGGTGATGGGCTTTGGCTTCGTTCCTTCGCCGCGGAGCCGCCTCGCGCTTCCCTTCCCTTTGCTGAAATCAAAGCACAGATCCCTGACTTCCCAAATCACGGGCTGGTCGGCGCCAAGGTCCTGGGAGCCGAGCAGGGGCTGCCGGGCTCGGCACTGCTGGCTTAGAACCCACCACCAAAGCCAGGGTGCACCCACACCAGGGGACACTGATGTACTGGTGCCTCTGGTGGCGGGTTATCTGGTGAAAGAGCCTGAAACTGAACCAAGGCACAAACGGGCTTTGATGGGGGTCTGCAGGATGGGGAAGGGTGCAGAGCCCTTTGCAAGGTCAAGCATGCAGTGCTGTGGATGCTCTGCTTTCCTCTTCTTTCACCACAAGCAGAGCTAGTGCTGTGCTGAGGTAGAAACCATCCCCTTCGCTGTGCCGTTACCAGTCTGTGTGTTTGCTGGTTTTGCCAACTGCTTCCTCAAAATGCAAAAGCACTTCACAGTTTTACACTCTGCTTCTGCAAAGCTGATGAAGACTAAAAACTTCTGCTCCCCATGTCCATCAGAGTGATGTTTTGGAGGGCAGTGAGCTCTCCTGGGCTCTTTGTCACAGGAGAAACACCTCTGGGAAAGCATATGCCCAGTTTTTTAATAATCTATTCCTGTAATTGAAAGATTCCACATTTCTTTTGTAAGAGCAAACGTCTGCTTAAACATGGAGACAAATACAACCAATAATATGTACTTGAAATTTAATGCAAGCTAATTCATTTTGGCACAGTCCCAGATATGCTGATTAAATGGCCTGTGAAGTGCTACAATATCTTGATAATGTACATTCTACATTTGATTATATCATCAATTACGTGGCACCTAATAAAATCTGGAATCAGTGGAAAAGCTGGGAGCAGATTGTGCTGGGTGCAGAGTGGGGTCTGGAGCAGCCTTGAACAAACTTCTGCAAGGGAAGGACGTGTGTGTATCTGCACGGTGCAGGTCTGTAGTCAGCCAGGCTCAGTAAAGTGTCCCTCTTCAGTTAGTGGCTTGGTTTAAAATGAAATGAAGTGTCTGCAGCAGCTGCTGGATCTCACAGGGTGCGTGCCTGTCCTGAAGAGGTGACTGTGAAGTCGATGCACAGCACAGTTTGTGCATGAGTCTCATCCCTGACTCCTTTTCCTGCAGTTTCTCCTGTTTTACGGAGGGCAGAAGGTAGGGATGTGGGCTCCTCCTGTGTGCCTGTTGCATGGTCGGGGTGAAGAGGAAATAGAGTGCAAAAAACATCTTCCCCCATCGCTCCCTTGGTTTGCTGCTGGCAAGTTTACTGATGTTTTCTATCAAGAGATGACCTTGCACCATGTTTTAAAACAGCTTATGTGTTCTTGGCAGTAGTTCTGTGGTGGGTTTAGAAGGGACATTCCCCCCTTGGCCAGACCCAGAGTTCAGCTCCATGTATTGGGGTTTCCCTGCCTCAAGGCGAGATCAGAGCCACCCTTCGCCAGCTCTTCCCTGCTTGGGGAACCCGAGTGTCCATCCCTGGGGTGGAAAGCGCATCCCAGCCAGCTCCTCCATCATCTGTGAGTGGGTGATGCTCAGCATGGGGGGGAGCCCCGGGCTGTCACCCCAACCTCAGCCTCGCACCCAGGGGCACGACCACTTGGCAAACGTTTCTCATTCCTTTCCCGGGCAGTTGGTGTTTCTGGGTGAGTTGCTGCAGCAGGGTAGGGGGAATTCGGCCTGGATTTTATGGCCCTCCCGTAAGGGAGGGTTGATGGGAAACAAATGCGTTATGGCCCTAGACAAGCTGTTGCTACATTTTTTGTTTCATTTTAAAGCAGCACTATCAACCAGTTGGAATATAGGCCTGGAGTATCGCAGGGAGTAATCTAATTAGTATGAAGTCAATTCACTAGTTCCTTTTGTATCTCGTGATTAAATAAGTGGGAAAATGGCTTGAAAATTAGGTGCTAGAACAACCCAATTACATTTCTGTAGCTTTTTGTATTCAATTTCATAAACAATTTTGCTCTTCGCTGGTTAATCAGTGAATGCCTTTTTCCAGTTTGAAAAGCACTTTTGAAATTATAATGCAATTAAATTGTGTGTGGATGTTCTGGCATAGCGAGTGTGAAAGCTGGGGGCCTGGCAGCAGGCCACGGTGTACCTTGACAGTAATGAGTTCCTGAGCTGGCAGCTTGCTGGTGTCGTTCATAATATCGTCCACGCTGGGTTACTGTGAAATGCAGCCACTTCAGCTCCCTTCCAGCCAGGACCTGGGTGCCGGATCCTCTCCCTCCTTCTGCACTGGGGACAATTCCTTGGTGGATCCGTCAGCAGAGATTAGCCCTCAGGATGTGCTTTGTGCTTGGTGAGCATGCGATGGGCAAGAGGGGTGGAGAGGATAAAGTATTATATTCCTGGGGGGCATAACTGAGACAAGTAGGAAAACATCTCAGCATCTTGTCCTTCTCGAAGTCAGCACAGATGCGCCCTTGGCCTCTTTTCCTGGTAGCTCTTGGCTCTAGGAAGCAGTAGGTCCAAGCAGTGTCCTCTCACCAGGCACATTGTCCCCAGGACAGCTCATCCCATGGGCTCTGACGCTGCTGTTTCTCTCACCAACCCCCAAATCCGTAAGCACTGGGATGTTGTTTAAGCTCTTCTCTTCACAGCCAAAATGCCAGCGGTCCACGCAGTACGTGAGTCACAGTGCCACATGGCATCTCATCAGATGCCAGCTGCAAGCCGCTTGCAGAGGCCAGCTCTGTAAGGCCACCAGGCTGTGAGGACCACTGCCCGCTATGGGTTTCTGCTGTACTGTGGCCTGTCTCTGCAGGCCTTTTAAGGTCAGAGTGTTTCAAAGCGTGGGGTTTATTCTTGTGGGGTATTTGTCTTGTGTTCAGCCTGCTCAGGGCAAGCAGGAGCTAAATTCAGCCTCCTGGGGAAGGCAGCTGAGGCTGTGTGATCGCCGCCTCCCGTGATTTACAGCCGAGCACCTCGCAGGGAAAGGTAGAAAGCTGTGTTCAGAGAAAAAGAAATAATGTTAGAAATAATGACTTGCTTGGCAGCTTTTAACAAGTTCAGTAATGGCATTAGGTGCCCTTGGCTCAAGATAGTAACCTCCTCTTAAATGATCATTACCTGGCTAATAAAGACCTCAGAGCAGGTCATTACAGCTTAATTTAGACATAGCATCCTGTTTGGTTTGCACAGCGTTGCCATCTTTCAAGTTGTTGAATCTGTTGCCTGAATGCTGTGCTTGGGACTGGGGTTTACTTGGGTTTGTCCTTTCCCAGCAGCTTCATGAGGAACTGATGCTCAGTCTTGAGCTTAGCAGCTAGTGGGGATGGGGATGGATGTGCATGGGCATGGGAGAGAATGAGGGCCTTCTCCAGCTTGTCACTTCAGCTCTGTTTTCATGAGTGCTGGTTCAAGAAAGGGCAGGAAGAAGGGATGGGAATGGATGATGCCATTTGGGAAAGCTCGTAAACGTGTTAATTTCATGTCTTTCAAGTCAGAGGGGTTTAAATGAAGCCTGTAGGGCCTTCCCCCACTGATGTGTTGTTCCAGAGAAACTGTGGCTTTCAAAGTCTTTTAGGTAGCGCTCACCCAGGCATCCACACTTTTCCCTTCCCACTGTTGCCCTTGGGAAAAGGAGCTGGTTTTAGAGATGGGTGACAGCAGCCAGGTAGGGAGTTGTGCAGGAGCAGGGATCCGTCCTTGTGCCCACTGTTCATCCACTCTACTCACTCACAGAGGAGCCATCACGCTTCCCTACCTCCATTAGCAGCAAGTCCCAAACGCCAGTAATTACAATAACCAGCTCCCCCGTTATTAATACTTTGAAGCCATCTCTTTGATAAGCCCATCTTCCCAGCCAATTTCCTATTTGCACTGAAAGCGAAGCCTCTTCCCTCCCAGTTTTGTAAATCTGTTGTTAAAATGAAGAAAAGGAAATGGAAAAAAGGATCGTCCCACCAGCCAGACCGTAACCCCGGCTCGGTGCTGCGCCGCCTTTGTCAGCCCCACATGGAATTATGCATCATGAATAAAAACTGCTGTCAACATGCATTGGTTTCAAAACATTAGAGCATATGGTATGTGATTATCTGTATTGTCAAATGCAATAAAGTGAATTTGGATATAATAAAAAATGTAATATTTTAGAGATTTAGTAATAAACTGTGGAAGAATTGACAGGCAGAGAGGGTTTGACGCCCGCAGGCAAGCAGATGAAGATGGCAGGACGTTGAGCTCGGCGGGCAGCGGCTACTGCAGTTGTGTGAGGAACTTTTCTGATAGGGGAGCCTGGCTGGGTTAGCTGGCACCCAGGACACGATGGCCTTCATCTCTGCCATCACCCTTCACTGCCACTTGCTGCTGCTCTGCTTGTCCTTTCCAGGCTGGCAGGGCAGGGACTGGACACCACCACCACTGGCTGCTGTGGCCGAGTCCGCACCTTTTGGCTGCAGGAGAGGTGGTGAGTGGTGTCCAAGTGGTGATGGGTTTCCTGGGCTTGCCTCATGGCACAAGGAGGGGCTGCAGGCTGCTCATTCTGGGGACAGAAATCAGTGTTGAGGCTGGTCAGTGGCTCTGTGCACTGTGGGTTTCGCTGGTGAATGGTTGGAAGTGTTCACTTGGAGCACGAGGTTCCCGTTGTGGTTGCGGATGGGTTAATTGGATTTCACAAGCATTTGGGGTTTTCTTCTTTGATAGCAAAAAGAAATCTGTTAGATTAGGCCACACTTCTCCCACCCAGCTGCACTCCCATCACTTTTGTACCACTGACTCGCTAGAGCAGGAAAGTCCATACCTGAACTGAAAGGAGCAGTGAGAAGCAGTTGTGAGTGGTCCCAAATGCTAGTTAAATACTGACAAAAAAGCA
The DNA here is from genome assembly GCF_000696875.1 of Nestor notabilis. NCBI lineage: Eukaryota > Metazoa > Chordata > Aves > Psittaciformes > Psittacidae > Nestor > Nestor notabilis. The sequence goes on along the minus strand of NW_009938807.1, from coordinate 54,017 downwards.
AACGCTGCCCAAGATAACTTTTCCTTCAGTATCTCATATTTCAGCTGATGCTTTAATTCTCAAGCTGCTGACCAGAACGTGCCCATTGAGACATGATCTCTCCAACAGAGAGAAGTTGAGTCAGGAACAAAGTTTGGGGCCTCCTGTGAGAAAATTCAGCTGCAGAAAGTGCAGACGCAGGAGTATCACACGTACATGCAATTTGTCTTAGGTCACCGCTAATGCTTCTAAATGATCTGTGAATTCATTAATGGTTTCTGTTAATTAACAGTATGATAAAACTGGCATTTAGTGAGTTGCTGCGTAGTGTGCGCTTCAGTCATTATGTACTCAGCTTTGGTTTGATTTCGGAACGTTAATAGGAGCACATTTTAATGAAGATTTGTTGTTATGAAGAATTCATTACGAAAAGTTCAGGTACCACTTCTGTGAGTGACTGCGGGGACTTTGGTCAGAAACAGCATCCTGGCCTCTGCAAGGGAGGCAAATGTGCCCCCAGCCTGGAAATCTGCAGTCAAAATGGGTTGTTTGAGTGAGGGCCGTGTCCCTGTTCTCTTCGTTCATCCTCCCATCCAGGAAAATCATTCCCCCAAAGCAGTCAGGGTGGATTTTTGCCTGTTTGTAGGGGCAGGCTGCTCTGTGGTGCTCATCCCAAGGTGCCTTTCTGTTTTCCTGAGCGATGCTCCCGTTGCAAATGTCACGCAGCCATGGGAGGACGGAGCAAGGAGCCTGAGCCTTGCAGCTTTCCAGAACAAAAGCAAAGGAGTATCTTGCTGGTGCCCTTTATCCAGCTGCGCGGCTGACCTCAGCTCTTGGCTCTCCTGCCGCGCTGCTATTGAAGCGCTCACACCTTGTGTGGAGGGTTTGATCTGAGGCAGTCGTCTGCTGATTTAATTCTGAGAATTCACTCTCGTGTCATGGAGTATATATTGACACTTTAAATACCTGCCCGTGGCTGCCAGGAGAACCTGGCTTGTTTTCCATACCCATCCCAAGATGTGCATAAACACCAAGTGGATCCGGGGGCTGATGGTTTGTCTGCTGAGCAGCAGTCGCAGCAGCACTGCCAGAGAGCACGCTTTACAGTTAAATGAGGCTGATAGCTTCTGTCCTAGACCATAGGTGTTAACCTTCTCTTTCCCCTTCCATCTCCTGGTGCTTCCCTCTCCTTGACTGGTTATCACAAGGGTAGGATGAGGTCTTGTTCTCCATGGAGCAGGAGGTACCTTCAGGCATGCTCATTGCTCTTCCTGGCAAAAACCCCTCCTTAGAGGTAAGGAGATAAAACCTGCGAAGTGTGTGTGTTCTGTGAATCTGGAGAGAGTGACTTAATTGGAAACCGAATCCTCTCCTTTGGTGTGTTTGCAGCACAGGAAATTGGAGTAACAGGAAATAATGAGTCAGAATTGTCAGGTTTTATCCTAGATTCTGAGCTTTAGTGGGCTGAGTTGCAGTACAACAGATGAAAACTTTGAGGAAAGGACTAGAAAATGGGGGGAAGAAATGGGGGACCTGGACATCTCCAAAGACACAACATAAGAAGGCAGTGAAGTCAGGGCTGAGTTTTCACATCACGTTCTGATGCTACCAACCAAATGGCTTTTCCCAGAGGCAAGAGTACACCCACAGGTCCCCGTTCCCAGACTCTCAGGGTAATGACTTGAATTACCTTTGCAGACAGCAAGAAGGTAGAAACATCCCTGGTTCACTGTCTGAGCAATTAAGGTGTCCCAGCCCCTCATTCTGTTTGTCTGTAAAGATGAGACTCGGTGGCGGTGATTACAGGACTTGGTTTCCTGTTCCCTCGTCCTCCCTTCCCGTGCAGGTTTATCATCATCATCATTACTCTTTTTATAAGCTGGTTTGACAGTCTGGGGTGCCTGGTACTAAGTAACTTTTTCCCCTCTGATTACAAGGGATGTGTGAATAAAGGAGGATGGTATCGATTCACACCAATCTATGCATCGACTGTGTGGGAGCCACTTGCAATTCCCAGCAGCACCAGAAAGCTTTGCAACAGGGAGAAATATGACCAGGCAAGTTGAGAAAATAAATTAAACTAGTGTCAACGTTTCTTGTTTCTTCCCTCATTATTAATGGATGGAACGGGGCTCATTTATCAAGAAGAGGAAAAATTAATTGACACGGGCTCTAATGCCATTATGCCTGGCTTGTCTGGTCACATTGCTTTAGTCTGAATTTTTCTTTACGTTTTGAAAGGCATTTTATTACAGTTTACAGGACCAGCTGCCAAAACCATTGCTATAAATAAGAAGCAGGTGCATAAATAATGCCACAGCAGGACTGGACCTTTCTCTGTTTCAAAGCTTAAGTAACTTACGTGTGGGGAGAAGAGAGGAGGCATGGAGCAAACATAAATGAGCAGGTCAGGTACTAGACTGAACACAAAAGGGGAATGGAGCCTGAACTGGTGTTTCCTCATCACAATGCTGCGTGCTGCAGCGGGTGTCGGGCTGGGTATTCCCATCTTCATCAGGGACTGTAGTGATAGGACAAGGGGTGATGGGTTCAAATGTAAACAGGGACATTTAGGTTAGGTTGTAAGAAAGAGATTCTTTACTATGAGGGTGCTGAGGCACTGGCACAGGGTGCCCAGAGAAGCTGTGGCTGCCCCATCCCTGGCAGTGTTCAAGGCCAGGTTGGACACAGGAGCTTGGAGCAACCTGCTCTAGTGGAAGGTGTCCCTGCCCGGGGCAGGGCTTGGAACTGGATGAGCTTCAAGGTCCCTTCCAACCCAAACTGTGTTGTGGTTCTATGGTTCTATCTGTTGGCACAGCCACTCTTCAGGCAGCGCCAGGGGCCAGTAGGACCACAGGGACCCAGGGCCAAGCTCCACAATCAGACTGAGCTGGCTGGGTTGGGAGTCTGGAGCAGGACAGTGCTGCAGGAGCATGTTCCATGTGTAAGAAGAGGCTGATCCCGCATTAACGAGAGCAGCAGCAGGCGGCTGTGGGGTTATTCTTGCCTAGCAGCAGGAGTGAGAGTTAAGCAGAGCCTGCATTGCTTATTGGTACGATGTGGACCATGTAAATCTCTTCCTTTCTCTTCTCCGTGCTCTTGTCTCCTGCCCTTGGTCTTTGGGATTATTGTGCAGGCACAAAAGAGCCCTGGTGATTACTTACTTCCCAGAACCCTTTAAGGAGCTCTCTGGTGCTTTGGTGTGCTATAAATGCAGTAAGAGGCAGTCCCAGCTGCACAGACCCTGCAGGCTCACCAGACAATACAGACTCAGCCTGGCTGAAGAGGAGCACTGCAGATGAGACGAAGCAACTCTCTGCACATCATCAGGTGACCCCAGGACAGCCTGAGAGCTGAATCAGACTCCTCCAGAAGTCCCAGTGCCTTCGCCCCCAGAGCATCTTTACTGGTGGCTGAAGAGCCTCTGCTCAGAGCAGCAGTGCCTGCACTGTGGGCAGTGTGTACGTGCCTCCAGTAACAGTGGGTTTGACTCAGGGGTGCCTGTTTGTCCATCAGAGCCCATCAGAGGCTCACCCCAGCATTAACCGAGGTTTAACCTTTCTGGTGCAGGATGCAATCACCTTGTTTTCCTTGTTTAAATGCCTGCACGGGCTTGAAAGAGCAAGACCTTTAACCTGGTAAGCTGCTTTCATGTGATTCTCCTGATGGGTGATGTCCTCTGTGTGCAAATGCAGCTGCGATATATAACGCTGAGCACACAGCTAAAACTCAGGCTGTGGAAAAGTTGCTGCCAGCAAGCAAGAGAAAGTAGATATATTTCATAGCAATGGTGTCGTCATCCCAGCTATATTTTACTGAGGTTGACATAAAACCTCTCAAGCGATGACAAAGGTGTGAAATATAGTTGGTTTAAGTGTGAAAAAACCCAAAATGCAGAACACAGGAGCACTGACATTTGGTATCTCCAGCATGGTGCTTAATATTATTTATGGCCTCTATCCAGTGTTTTTAAAATCATTTTAATCTTTTGATGGTTTCAGTCACTTTCTCTGAACAATGTTTCTCTTATTTCTGGAATACCACAGCAGAAAGTGCTGCAGCTGAGCTCTGCTTCACTGCCCAGAGCCCAACACTGTTCAGCTTTCCTGGCTGAACAAGGTTCTGCATCAAAGAGGCTTTTTGGTGTAACCAAGGTGGATCAGAGGATGTGTCCTGCACCGTCGGATGTCAAGTGTCTGGGTTGTGTCTGTAGGCTCATTGTAAACGTTTTCTGGGGAACTCGGAGTTATTTGGATACTTGAGACTATCTTGCCTTGTGCTAAGAAATACCCTGATTTTCCCTCCCCTGTGAATAATGCTGTTTCCTAGTGAAGAAATCCCCTTTTGTGAGTCACTGTTCGCAAAGTCCTGTTCTGCAGGCAGCCAGCCCAAAAGCGACCTGGTCTGCGAGGTACCAAGCGCCTTCAGTTTGGGGTACATCAACTGAAGGCAGCTGCATCCTCTGGTAACTGACCCCCAAGTATTTCAGCTTCTCATTAGCAGATTAGTGAGTAAAATAAGTCCATGTGAAGCAGGGGACTCTTGTTCACTGTGTGTTGCCGTGGGCAGGAGCAGCTCCACAGCTGGACCAGGCTGGAGCAGAGCTGGGATGCTGGAAGGAGCCATCGTCTCGCTGAACCCTGCTGCCACAGGAGGCAGCGAGGTCAGGCTGGATGCAACCAGCAGAAGTGCTGGGGTGGAGCAAACCCTCTCCCTTCGGACACGGGCTCACTCCCAGCCTGCGGGCTCGGGGTGGTCCTCGTACACTGTCTGGGTGCCTGGCAGTGCCCAACCAGCACATCAATAGGGTGAAATGACTCCGTTTTCTGAGCCGATGCTAAAGGAAGGGTTTTAAAGTGAAGGTCGTGAATACAGGTCTCGGCTTCCTTCAGTGATCAGGTTTGGCTTGAAGCCTCTCATTTGGGGGGCATCTGTTTGCCTCTTACTTTATTTTTTCTCTCTTCCTTGTCTTTTCTTTTCCAGAAAAGATTATTCAAATGAATATTCAGTTTTATTCATTTGAATAAAAAACCCAACCGTTTGACTCTGTTAAATGCTTATCTCTTAAATAGAGCTTGTTAGCTTCCAATAATAGCTTCATTCAGAAGGATGCGGTATAATTTCATTTTTAAATGGGTGCTCCTTGACAACCGGAATCCTATTTCTGTCACCATTTTAAAGAGCCGCCTTTGTTTTGTGTTAATCTTTTTCATACACTTTCCCAGAACCATTTTTTTTTGTTGACTCTTAGTACCTCTCAGAAGAAATAATTGTCTGTTCAGTCCAGGAAGGTTCCTGAGAGTTTTGGTAATTTAAAAACGAGCATGTATTCATTGTGCTAACTCTTAAGGCATGCAGACAGTAATGGGGGGGGGGGTGTGTGCAACTGTTACAAGTTGGAAACTGAGTCAAAAAGTGACCCATTACCCATCACTTTTATGAAGTTTTTCATTCGGGGCCATATGGTCTCCTGGGGACTGAAGGAGTGACGGCATCTCTTGAATAGCATCCGATGGATTTAAAGTGCCTGTATGTGCGCAGGTTAAGATCCTCTTGTTGCTTCCCAACCAGTTAAGATGTTGGTAATAGTAAAGGTAAAATACCATGAGCCTTGGGCTATGGACTGAGTGCCCTGTGCGCTGCTGGAAGGTATAAAAGATGGAGTTGGGTTTCCTTACAGACCCCATCCCATGTTTTTGTTTGCCAAGCCAGCTAGACTGGCCAGTGAGGAAGTGGCACGGATCTTCTAAAGACCTGCAAAAGAATGTTGACACCAAGGGGTTGTTATTTTATTCTTGTGATGAAATCTGTAATGGAGAAAGCTGGGTGGGGATCCGATGTAATCCAATAACTCCTTGATAAACCTGTGTTTAAGCCATATGGAGTGGGATGAGAATGGGAAACTTCTTTCCTGAGTCCAAATCTGTAATGACTGCAGTGAGCTTTCTGGCCGTGTTAGGCATATTAAGCCTAATTTCCTCTAAATTCCCTCTCTCCCCTCCATCCTGGCACTGAGACCTGCCTAAAGTTGAAAGAGAAACCCTCAACTGCAGAACTCGCTAATGAGCTGCTAATGATGAAGATGTTGCTGGTGCTCGAGCAAGTAATGACTTGTAGCCCTGGACAGGTCCCATTGCTGGTCCCTGGCGAGGTGCTGATCCCAGCTCCAGTGCCGTGTGCTCCAGGATTCCTGGGATGCCGTGTGCAGGCAGTAACCACAAACATTCTAGTTTAACTACAGGTCTGTTTCGGGTAGGTTTAAATGGAGTAATTTAGAAGGACTGGAGTGAAGTAAAATACTTCAAGCTGCTACATGCTTTAAGTGCAAAGGAAAATAATGTTCTGAGTGCTGGGGTTGAGGCTGATGTGCTGCTGGATGGTGTCCTTTGCCTTTGAGGAGCTCTAGAAACCACTTCTGGTGGCTTTTCCCCCAATAAGAGGGTCCAAAGAGGAATGGGAGCATTCCCTGTTGCTACACATACTGTGCATTCCCAAACAACCTGTCTGGGAGCTGTTCAGACCTCACCTTGAAATGTACTTCACAGCTTCCAATACTGTAGCCTGCAAAATACATCTTGTACCTGTAGGTTGCTAAAAAAAAACCCCTTATAGTTTAATATTTCTGCTGTGCCCCATTGCAGCAAATTGTGTGTGTGTGTTTGGAATGATGAAGTGTTGCTTTGGGACCCCGGCACAGAAGGTGCGAGTTGCTGGGTACTTACTGGGAGCTCTGGGTCTGCTGGGGGGAGCAGGTTGCTGTTGGAATGCTGGTGGTAATTGCAGATGGGAATTGTCCATAGCGAAGTGGGCCATGGGCACTGCTGTGTTCCCAAACAGCCGAGGGACCGGGATGGATGGACATGCAGATGGGAATCAGCAAAGACAAACCACTCTAATGCTGTGCATGGCTGAGTGGGGGGATGCTCACAATGCAGAACTATCCATGGAATATGTGGACAATAACACCGGGAAGCATTGGGTTCCTTCCTTTTCCAGGGGTAAGGGGTGCTGCTGGGGATGCCCCAGCTCTGCTCCTTTGGCTGGGAGCCTGGTGTGAGGAAGACATCAGGTGCTGTTCCACCAGTGTTGGAAACAGTGTTGGAATCTCCACCATGGGAGTTTCCAGCGCAGTCTGGAGGATGAAGTGCATCTTGTTGTCACATTGTTAAGTTTTCATTAGTGTAATTGGTGTCAGTGTTGACTCACTCATCAAGCCTTTGCCAGAAACGTAGCACATTGGGTTGGGTTTTGTTTGTTAGCTTGGTTTGTCTTTTCTGTTCAGGAGCATGACTGTGTATAGCCGTGGTGGGCTGCCAGGTTTCTTTCATGTGGCCCCAGCAGAGCAAATCCCATGTACAGCTACAGGCAGGCAGCAGGTATCAAACGGCCCTAAACCAGCCCAAATCCAGGGCTCCTTTGAAGCAGCAGCAGAGAAGAGAGGAATGATTAGATCAGAGGCCTTCAACGTAATGGTTTCTTGGAGGCCTCAGGATGTCCTGATGAGGTATTAGAGGAAGTAATTCAGGAAGAAAGGGACAAATAACCACCTCCGGAGCCCGCTGCCCCACGGGGCCAGCTGCATCCGTGCAGATGGAGCTGCTGTGGCTGCGCTGCTGGCCCCAGCACACACAGTTGGGGACCTTTGGTGTCCCATCAGTGGAAGCACAAAGTGCTGCTGTGTGTTTGGGGAAGCACTGGGGTGGGTTTTTCCTTGCCTCTAAATGAGGAATCATCTGCTGTCTCCCCGTGTTTTTATTTCTTTGGCTTTTGTAATGAGTCAGTTCTAATGGAGAAGTCCCCTGGAATTAAACAAGAGATAAAATCAATATGGTTCCATAGAAATATAATTGGGTTTTGTCGAGATTGCTCTTAAAAACCTATAAGGTGTGAAAAAAAATATGGCCTTATTGTAGTTTCTGAGCCATCATGTAACTGGGGTGTAACTATCCATTAAATTCTGCAGGATGGATCAAAAAATCCATAAGGAGGTTTTAATTCTCCATTAAATCCTATGGAAGGGCTGGAACAGAACCATATTCATTTTCCTGGAGACAATGCTTCTTCCCTCCATTAATTTGGAGCAAATTCAGCAGCAGCTTCATAGACAGGAAGTGTATTTATGTACCTGTATGTTTAGGAAAGTTTTCCTAAGTCCCAGTGTCTAAGTAATGCTTTACTGAAGTGAAATTGGACTAAACTCATGTTTTTCTTTCCCCTTCCCCTTCTTGTTTCTTTATTAAATAGGATTTGGCTTCGTAACTTTTGAAAATGAAGACGTGGTGGAAAAAGTCTGTGAAATTCATTTCCACGAAATCAATAATAAAATGGTAAGTTGGGTTTGTCCTGCAGTGCCCATTGTCACAGCATGTGCCATGCCTGGGTGGTGGCCCTTTGGGACAGCTTTCTCCATGAGGTTCAGGGGGTGCTGGCACACTGCTCCTGGTGCTGCCCTGGCGTTGCTGCTGGACCACATCCCCTGGGAAGTTGGCAGAGCCATCAAACCAGTCACGTCCACAGTCACTTTCCACCCAGGCCCAGCCTAGGAGTGAAGTTTCTCCTAAGTGACAGTCAGGTCCCAGGTTGCGGGTTGCCCTGTCAGTAAAGCCACTGAGCCAGATGAAAAAGGGTGTTTGTATTTCAATTGATGCAGTAACTTTGATATTTTCAGCTAAAATATTCTTTTTCCCTTTGTCAAAACATCCTTTGCTTCTCAAATGTGTATTCAGATATGCATTGTATATTGGTCTGATATGTGTTCACAGACTTTAAATTCAATAATAGAGCTTTTAGTGTGGATAAGATCAAAGCAATCTCCTTGGCATATGCTGGAGGCCTGATTCAATATTTGACTTGCTAATTTTTCCCAGGGCACTGAAATAATATTCCTCATATTGTTCCTTACTGCAATATGCATCAGAAATAAAAGGAAGGGTCCCTTTGGCAAGCTTAGTGCTGGGATGGCAGGGCAGGGCTGGGGCAGATCCCCTGGCCCTGCAGGAAGCCTCTTGCTCCACCTCAGATGGGTGCCCCAGGCTTTGCCTCTGCCGTGTCCAAGTACCTCTCTGCTTCCCTGCCTGCCACCAGCGACACCTTGCCTGAGACACGTGTGGGTTGTGGAGGAGGCTCATTTCCCTGCATAGACTCACTAAATGCTCATTAATCTGCCTTAAAATAAACCACAAAGAACAAACCCCAACCACCCCCACGACATCCAGCCGACAGACCCAGCAACAGAGTATTAGCACCCGGAATGTAAATTTAGGTAAGATTGTCACTTGGGAGGGAAGAGCTGCAGAGTCACACTCCAGGATACTCCTACTGCTTCATCACGGGTGGGTGCGTGTCACGTCATGCTCTGTGGGTTTAGTTACTTCACACAATGGGCTCAGCCTTCCCCTGGTACAAATCAGTGCTGCCCAGTATATCCCTGGTGAGGAGCTGGATGCAGGGTGCTGGTGTGGCCCAGCAAAACCAGTGCCAGCAGTGGGGTAGAACCCCTTGTTTGATGCTTCATAGCAGGATCTGCTCTCATGCGTGGTAAAAATCCTGTTGACGCAGCCCTCAAGGGGAGGAGAGGTGGGAGGATTTCTTCCCAGATGAAAGGCTGCCCAGGAGGGTGACAGCAGTGCAGGGAATGTGGAGGATGCGATGGGGCAAAGGCACTCGAGGAACATCACAAAGAGCCAAAGAAACAGCGTGGGCTGTTGGTGTTTTGTTGTTGTGGGTAATTAAAATGTGCCTGCTTGGTGCACGATCCAGGTGCCACGAGGCTGTGAACGTTCTCTTCTTGTCACTTCTACAGCACTAATTTTAAAAGCAGCCCACGAGGGAGGAGATGAGACATGATCCTGTCTTGGGACTGACTCATCGTCTTGCTGATGTGCCTGCAGATGAATTACCAAACCCATGCAGGGCCAGGAGAGCTTGTGCAGGCGCGTGTGACCGTGAGCTGGTGCAGATGGCCAGAGGTGACACGTACCTGTCTGGGGGTCAGGGTTAGGCACTGATGTACCTTCCACAGCGCCCTTGGAGCCTGTGGAGCCAGAGACCACCCTGGCTTCATTTTCAGCATGTCCTCCCCTAACATTGAGCTGTGATGGGGACAGGTTCCAGCTCAAGGTGATGAGGTTTGCTCAGCGAGCTGGGAAAGGGGTGCCCCATCCCTGCACTGCTGGGATGGAGAATCCACAGCTCTGTGGGCCCTGGCTTGCCTGGAGCTCACTCCTCCTCTTCTCCTGAATGCTGTCATTTCCCAAAACATGGGGGCAGGCAAAGGGTATTGGGGCTGCTGTTGTTCAGGAGCCTATTTCTAGCCTCCTGTCTCCCTGGCAGGCTATATTTGGCATTCTGCTTCTGTTGCCATCTGTAAAGCTTAGAATGTCAAATGTAATATTAAACGAGCAGTGTGAAAGTGAAAAGAAAATGCCAGCGAGGTATTTAATAAATGAAACTTGGAATTTACGTGGGAGGCCAAAGATGCTCTCCAAACATTGCAGGGAGGGGGAACAAACAGAACTCAACCAAGCTATCCCTGGAATATAGTTGCTTTGATGCGAGGAGACTGCTTTGCAAAGAGAAACCTGGTTTTCTAAGGGGGTGCAAAAGGAGCTGGAAGAGAAATGGGATGGAGTAATTTGTTTGCCTTCAGGTCCCACTGTGACGGAGTGGTTCACATCACAGGTATGGTGGGATAAGTGCTGGTGAGCAGTGTGGTGAGCCGGCTTGCGTGGAAGTCGGGATCTCAAGTCAGACTCTGGAGCAGCTGACTAAGATGTTAGGCTTAGGTTTAAACTACGCTTTGGTGGTGCACAGCACCTGTAGCTGTTTCTTATTCTCATGGTGGGTCTTGTGTTTTTTGGTGTGGGTTTTGTTAATGTATCAGGCCTCTTCAGGCTTCTCCCCAGACTGACTGCCTTTGCTGTGTGGTGATGCTGTAGACGTGTCTATCACACACCACATGCCTTTGGGTTTTCATCCACTTACTTGTAGTCTAAGGCACCTCCATCCCTGCAACCAGCTTGGAAAGCTGGAGCCTGACACATGGCAGGGTGTTGTGGCAGAGCATGTGTGAACAGTCATGTGAAGAGGCCGATGGTCACGGTGATGGGTACACTGTACAGGGCTCATTGCAGCGAGGGTGGCAGAACCCAGTGCTGGGCGGGCAGGTACCCAAGGTGTCACTGACGTTTGTGGTGCTAGGGAGAGGCTGGAGGTGCTTTGGAAACCCGTCTGTCAGCTGAAGGACACTGCAGACCTCTTGCAGGTTGGATGCATTCCTGTAGCGTTGTGTTCAGTGTGCTTTAAATGACACCACTCGTGAGCAGTAGAGTGGCGCTGTCCTTGCCGGGTTCTCCAAGGGTGGCTGGGTCCTCCAGGACAGGGAGGAGCTGCCCATGGCTGGGTGCTCTGGGGACAAACTGAACTGATGAACCATGAGAAGCTCTGGCAGACTCTGCTCACCCGTAGCTGCCGACTTCTCTTACAGCCTGAGGACAGGACATCGCATTGTCCCCACCCCACCTTTGGCGATGATCTAATGCATGTGTTTAAATATGCTTCTAACCTTTCTTCTGTGCTGGTGTAGCCCTGGCTTTGCAGCAGGACTGGCTGAATACTTATTTCTCTGTTAGGGGAGGGATAGTTTGGGCTGGCCACAGCAGGAGTGACATGGTGTCCCCAAGGTAATCAAATCTCAGCTAACTGTGAATTGCACGTTGCTGGCAAGACAAAGTTACCTTGTCTTTGGGTGGTAAAATGGGGGTTTTGTGCATTGTGAATGTGTGAGCATTCTGCTTCCCTCAAAATAGCCCAGGTTTCCTTGGAAAGCTGTTAGCCATGGGGGTTTGAGACATCCTGGTGCTGAGAGCTGACAGCCTGTTCTGTTGCACTGGGTATAAGAGGCTTTTCACTCCCCATCGCAGCCGTCCTGGGTTCTGGTGGCTTTGACTGCTCGGCTTCACCCAAGAGTAGCCCAGTGTAATGTTCGTTCTCCAAACTAGACTAAACAAAAATAGTGAATTTTAGTTTCTTTTTTTTTTTTTTTTTTTGCCTTAGAGTTAAGACTTTCTTTGTTGGGCTGCTGGAGCCAAGCACATCCCTCATGCAGGGGAGGTGGGAGACCTGGGAATTATTAAGATGTACAGAAATGCTGAACTGGAAGTGTGTGGAAGATCCAGATTTATGTACAGAGAACCTGTATGGGGCGGGCTCTTGGGGGTGATTCTGTACAGAGCTGAGCATGGACTCATAAATCCAGGTACGTTCCCTCTTGGAGAAGCCCTGGCCCGTATGTGATGTCCCGGCTGCCTCCAGGGTTTTACCTTTGTGGTAACCATGGCTGTGTGTGGTTATGGGCACCTCCATCCCATGCCCCATGAAGGAGAGGGATGGCTTCTTGCACAAAAGAGCCTGGCCCTTATTTTTCCACTTTTTCTGTCTCTGTTGGTGTAGAGACACCATCCAAACCCACCACCTTGGCCACTAATGGTGGTGCTTCACCTCCTGTTGCTGCTTTTTCCCTGTTTGCTGATGGGATGGCACTTGAGCAGCTTCTAAAGAGCACCCCAGGGTCTGACATTGCTGAATAGAGAGTGTAAAAATCTACTGCTGCCATGGATGGGGTCATGTACCCCCTTCCCAAGGGATGGCAGAGGGGGACAGGGCTCCTAGTC
>NW_009938807.1:41014-41321 GCF_000696875.1 Nestor notabilis | reverse complement strand
GGAGAATATTTTTGCCCTCGATATGGGGTAAATGTGTTAACAAAGGCTTGGGAATTATTTTTCTTTCCTACTGGTGACTTTTTCTTCCCCTTTAAATCCCAGGTAAAACTCCTTTGCAGCTCACTGCCATTCCCTTTATATCCTGTGTGCTGTGAAAATCATAACTCACGCTGGTCCTTCAGAGAGCAGTGGTAGGCTGGTCCGTGGCTGCAGAAGCTAATTACTGGGTTATTGTTTCTAACGGTGCTAATCCAAACTTCATTTTCCTGTTAATTGTCTGTCGAGCCAGGCTGGATTGTTTTTGTCA
>NW_009938807.1:30959-40988 GCF_000696875.1 Nestor notabilis | reverse complement strand
TTGGCGGCTGGAGGCGTAACCAATGCCGCCGCCGCCGCGTTCCGAGTGGTGGCGGACCCACAGAGATGCGGGTGTGAAATGAAATGACACACTTGTGGTGCTCCCCTCCGGGCATCTGCCTGGGGAAATTAGATGGGCTACTCCTGTTAAATGACCCTCTGATCACAAATAAGCAAAGGACAGCTTGAGAGGGTGTTGTGCTGGTGAGGGAAGGCTGGTGCCGGGGCTCAGTGTTTGAGCTTGCTGCGTCCTAGTTCTGATGGAGAGGGGAGGTAGCTTTGGGCTGTGGGGCTTTCTGGGAGCATCAAGGTTTTGGGGGAGCCACACAGCGCTATGAGGCTGAATGAAACCTGCCATCAAAGCTCAGGCTTAAGGCTCCCTGGGAAGCTCTGAAGGCTTCATCCCTGTAGGGCAGTGATGGAGCTGGGTGCTGGGCACACATATCCCATGCTGTCCTTGTCCCCATCCCCGCTCTGACAGCAGCACCTCCACATCCATCACCGATGGGAAGTTTTCTCTTTCCTTTAATTTCTCTTAGTATCAGGGCTTGGGAACCTTGTGGGGCACCGTGTGGCTCTCTCCATTGCACACTAATGTGTCTGCACTGCCACATGTCTGCAGGAGTACACAGTACATGTGTGTGTGTGTGTGTGCAGGGGACAGGGGTGGTACGCAGGTTGGTAGCCCTGCCAGGAGGACGCACTGGTCCTCACCACAGCCCTTCCTGGGGTGTTTCTCTCCTGGAGGTCTTGCTCCCCCAACAGCACTAGAGGAGACAGAGGAAACCCTTGTCCCTCTCTGCTCTTATCCCGCTGCCTTCTGCAAGGACCCAAATGCTTCCTGGCAGAGAAGTAGCAAAAGATGAACTCCAGAAGAATTTTGCTTCAAACTTCACTGGGTTGGGGCAGCTGGTATGCAAGAAGAGCGTGTTTTGACAGCATTGGCAGTGTCTGAGCATTGTAGCTTCAGGAAGTGTTGCAAGCAAGTAAAGTAAATACGGTCTGTGGAGATCTGCAGCGGGAAGGGAGGAGTAGGTGGTTTTGTTTAAAATCCTCCCATTACAGGCAGTTAACCTTTATGTTACCTAAATGAAAATTGTATAAACCTGGAATTTCCACTGATCAGGTTGCCTAGGAACAGGCGGTTGGTTTTCATAAGACAATGAACACACAGTCACTGATCGGGCTATTAGGCACCGAGACATTCAGCCCCATTATCCTGCATCCCGGCTTTGCCTGAGGTGGTTGCCTGCTTGTGAGAGTGATGCAGGTGATACGAAGACATGGAGCCGACGCTCCTTGTCCTCCACAGAGAGCAGCCCCATTCCCGAGCCCCTGCCTGCAGCCTGGTGGTGATCCCGCTCTGCTCCCACTCTGGTCTGACCAGGCAAGGTCTGGGGGGTTCCTAAATGTGCAAATAGGGTTGAGGAACTGGTTGAAGAACAAAGTTAGAGGCATAAAGCTGAAAGCTGTGGATTCAGCCTAAGACCCTTAACCTCAGACCAGCAATTCTCATTGTGCCAACCATGCAGGTGGGGCAGGCAGCAGCTGGGAGATTCCCTGCATCCCGTGCAGGGCTGCGCTGTGTCTCTGCACGTTTTCCTGCTGCTCAGCTCAAGGTGTAGAGCCATAGAGATGGGTTCGATAGCTGATTAGTTCCAAAGCAGCTTACTGGCACAGGGGCAGTCTGCTTGAGGGGGCAACCTGGCAGTGCCGGGGCTGGAAGACATGGGAAAGCGCTTTATTTCTCCCTTTTCCTATCCAAGGAGAGGCTGGGAACCATGACCTGGTGGGGTTGCTGGGCCCTGGGCTCCTGGCGTTGGTGGAGACTCACAATGTGCTTTGAGTGGCGTTAAGCAACTTCAGAAGGCAGCAGGAGTAAGTGGAAGTGAAAGAATGCGGAGCATTTATTAATAGGGTTTACAGAAATTTTCTGCTGGGTAGAAATATCGATTCTTTATTCCTATTTTAAAAGGAGCTTTTTGTAATGATCACTGAGAGTCATTTTCTGTTATCGATTGCAATAGAGCTGTGCTGGAGACCTCCCTCCATTCATTCCACTCCCACGAGTACCATTGAGAGGGAACGCAGCCCAGGTTTTCCTTTCAGGAACTTCTTAAATCAGCAGTTCTGTCATCTTTCCAGTGGGGTTTTGCTCTGTGTGTTTAAAGAGACATACACGTTTGCTCTTTTAAATCCGTTTACGCTATTCTTAAAGTTCACCTTAGAGGGGGAGGCGGTGTGGGGAGGCAGATGCTAAAAATAAACCTCCCCCCCACCCCCTTAAGTAGATCAGTTCTGCATTTGACATTTACATGGAATTCATTTGCATCTCATTTGTACATGTTTCTGCTCAATAGGTAGAATGTAAGAAAGCACAACCTAAAGAAGTGATGTTTCCACCAGGGACGAGAGGAAGGGCACGTGGATTACCGTATACCATGGACGCGTTTATGCTAGGGATGGGAATGTTGGGTAAGTGCCGTGGCCACCACACGTCTCCCGGAGCCAGCGGCTCCTCTGTTGTGTCTCTCCCTGCTTTCCGAACCCTTAAGCCACAGGGATGAGCAAATCCCTGCACCTACGTGGGTGCGGGTCTAGAACTTCAGCAGGGGTGGAATGGGGAGAATGATCCTGTCTGTGGTAAATGATTAACTCCCCCCGCCCTCCTGGAATACAGAAATTTGCATTTAAATGGATGTTTTAAAGAGGCTGTTTTACTCTTCCTCGCAAAAAATAGAATGATGAAAGACACAGGGTGTTCATTCTGACTAAAAATGATCTCTCCCCTTTTTTAGAGGAATCGAGTCACACATTATTCCCCTTCTTTTAAAGGTATCTCTGACAGCTCAGCATAGATAATTGAAAATGTTGCCGGCTCCTCAATGGCCTGCAGGATGGGGAGAGCAGGGAGGAGCACAACAGTGCAGGGCACAACAGTAATTACAAGTTTCAAGGCAATGGAATGGTATTTTAATCCAGAGTATTGTGTCCAGAAAATACTAATTAAATGGGATAAATGATATTTAATGGCAAAATTCTATTTGTGCACGAGGTCTATTTAGTTATAATTGGTTCTCATTTGTTTCTGCCTAGATAGTTCTTCTTTCTGTATAACGTGACAACCTCTTGGTAATCTCTCCTCAGATTTGCTAAGCCAAAATGCTGCTCATCCATTGCCAGTGTATTTTCATACAACCCCATGTATTTTCAACCTCCTGCTCTATTTGTATCACTGGACTTTCCCTCAGTTGTCACCCTCTATGCCCATAAGGCATGCATGAACAAGAGGGCATGCGGAGCTGTTCCCAGGCAGAAATGAGTCTTTCCCAGGCTGGTGTCCCTCGTATGTAGATGCTTTTGAGTTTTCTGTCCTGGGTTTAGATGATCCCAGAAACCTGAGCATAAAAACCAGCCTTGAAAGCTGGTGCTTGGTTGTCCTGAGCTCTGCCAAGCAGGTCCACTGGCTGGCTGAGATGCTGGAGGACTCCAAAGCTCCTGTAGCGAGCATTGCATCAGAGGACTGTTCTAGGAGGATCAGGCTGTTACATTGAGACATCTGATTTCAGGGCCCTGCTTGATTTGATAGGGAAATCTTCCCTGCCATGTTTGCTTTATCTCTGAATTAATAGTGCTTCTGTTCACGTGGCTGGAACGATCCACTTCAGGGATGTGTGATTCAGTTATTTCCACTGATCATCTATTTGTCTGTCCCCACACTCCACCATCACCCTGCCCCATCGTGTTTGGAAATAGCATTTTATGGTTAAAATATTTACCTGGTCCTAGTCAGTCTGTGGTTTGGTTACCAGTATGTTCCCTGGGTGCTTGAGCATAGGCACTTCATTGCTCTTGTTTCTCTTTACCACTCGCGGTGCCTGAGGTTTGGGGTGGTGGAAGTGGTGGAGGAGAGAGCCCAGGTCACCCTGGGCAGACAGACCCAGGGCAGGATCCCTCATCCAATCCCCATGGGCAGAGCAGCCTCAACCCTTCTCTCCACAGCCGGGCAAGGAGTGAATGGAGCCAAAGTCCACCCCAGTGACCTGAAGGGAAAATTCAGCCTTTAGGTGTGGTGTGAGTGATTCCCACCAGGATGCCTCGCTGGAAAAAGATCATTTGAAGCCATAAGAAGTAAGGGAAGAAGCCCTCAGCAAGCAGATCTGCATCTGGTACAGATACGTTGTGGGTACCCGTTGGCAAATCCCTGTCCCATTGAAGTGGGTTGGGTCAGGTCACCCCAACCAGCTCTGCTCTGGCCGGTCTCACAACGTGCTCTAGTTAGATTGCAAATCAGGGTGACTTGCTCAGAATTAATGATTGATTCATGTTGAAGGCCAGATGCTTCATTATCTGCTCAAGCTGTGTTTTTTCATCTTCCAAGTTCCTGCTTTGCTACAGTGGCACCGTGTTAAATAATTAAGTGCTGAACAAGGAAATCACAACACAGGAGAGCAAAGCTGTCTGGATGGCCATTATAAAGCCCCGTTTTCAAAGGCTGCCTCCAAGTGCTGGGAAGGGGGATGATGGGCAGCAGCTCAGTGGGAAACCTGAATTGCTCCTTCTCAAGCCCTGAAGCTACTCAAAGTAGGGCCCCCTCCCCACAGGTAATTAACCCATGAAGTGATGAGATGTACAAAGTAATGTCCCACCGGAGGCAGCGTCTACAGTAGCCACAGATCCCAGGAGGCTGGTGCCAGCCCTACCCCATTCCTCCTTTTAGATGCTTTGCTGGACTGAAACAGAGCGACCGGGGCTGCTCTTAGAGGATTTCTCTACCTGTTTCCAGAAGCCTTTGTTCAAGGTCACCTTCTCCAGATGCTGCTCATGGGCAGAGGAGGGAATGGCAGGAACGAACACACGAGACAGCCCGAAGGAAAGAGCGGGGAGCGGCTCCCTCCGAAGCTATTAAGGAAGTTGGTCTTTTTCATTAATCACAGCCTCCCCGAGGAGCCTGCAGCAGCCGGGGTCTAAAGGTGCGTAGGCAGCCGCTTCTGTGATGATTTGGTTGATTGGAACAAAATTAAAGTGTTCTTCTGAAAGGATTTTCTGACTCGGAGAGCGTGGGCAGGCTCAGCCTTTTGCCAGGGCTGCTTCTGGGCTGTCTCGGACTCTGTCTGCGCATGGGACACGCACGGTCTCGGGAGATCAGGGACATCCATTAACCACTCTGCATGAAGAGCGGGACAGAGTGGGTTCAGTTCCAGCATCTCTCTCCCTGGCAGCCCACCCGGCCTGAAGAGCTGCTCCCTAGCCCCAGGGGTGCTCGTGAAGAGGCCCGTGTCCTCCCTCACAGGTGACACACACATCTGCAGCTCAGTGGGAGATGTTTGGTGGTCAAGGAGCTTGCCATGTGCCCAGCAGCATCACCTCTGGTCCTGCGTGCCAACCAGAAGCCCTGTCACCCAGGGGTGTGAAGGTGTCACTGCATTGCCCCACAGCTCCATTCAGGACTGAAAACTTGGGAAAAAGAGAGAAAAGAAGAAAGCAACAGAGGAGCAACATTAATAGGAGATTGTCTCTATCTCTCCTCCCATCCGAAGCAGCTCCCTGTGGGACATCGCAGCTGCCCCTATGTGGTTCAGCTCTGGAGGTAACTGAAGCACTGCTCCGTGTGAGCTGGGGCACCACAGGACTCACTTCTTCTGGTGATGGGCATCTTAGACCTGCTGGTGTTTAATATTAAAGTTGGGCTCTTTTTAACTTGCAAACCCCCCCAGGGCCAGGAGCACTCAGCACATAAAGCTTACACTCCCAGACAGCCAAAACAGCGTCTGTATGAACACCAGATTTCAGGTCTCTACCAGGCTCCTTCTATCACTGCTCAAGGCAGAGCAGGCTCTGCGTTACTGCACACGCTCAGTCTAGGTAGGCTGAACTCATGCATAAAAGAAGCTTGTGCCCTTCAAAGAAAGTCATTCCTTTTTTCCATCAGACTGTGTTTAGTAGAGTAGCAGCTGCCTCTGAGGCAAGATTTGGGATGGGGACCCCTTCTTTAGCACAGGATTCCTGGGGGCTGGCACAGCTCAATGACCCCGGGGATCCCACAGCAGCACCCCCTGCAACCACCACGGCAAATGCAGCCTCAGCTTTGCTCTTTTATCCCATGGAGTAGGGGATAAGTCAGCTTTGGAACGATGGGATGAAGGGAGTCAGGAGTCCAGCTCAGATGTTCTGCCTTTCTAGTGTCCTTGCCCACCAAGAGCGTGATGGGCTGAAGGTCACCCAGCCTGCAGGGTGGGTGCGTTTGACCTGCTGCTGCTGGGGTCAGAGGCAGGAG
Source organism: Nestor notabilis (assembly GCF_000696875.1). Classification (NCBI taxonomy): domain Eukaryota; kingdom Metazoa; phylum Chordata; class Aves; order Psittaciformes; family Psittacidae; genus Nestor; species Nestor notabilis. The sequence continues at coordinate 34,712 of NW_009938807.1, read as the reverse complement.
CTGGGTGGAAGTGGTGCTTCGAAAGCAGGTTTGATTGTTGGTTGGAGTTTCTGCTTCCACAGGCAGGAGGGTCTCGCTTTGGAGGAGGTAATCCAGGAAAAACTTGGGGTTTTGGTGTAGCAACGAGGGATAATTAGAGAGATTGATCATTCCCCAGGACTACTGAAACGAATGAACTGCTCAGTGCCCAGTGCAGGATGAGAATGGCATCTAATGGGAATGGTGGGTAGGTCAGCATGGCCATGATTTGGCTTGATGAAGCATCCACATGGGCATGGTGTTAATGCGCTATTGATATTCAGCCAGGCAATTTCCCCCGCGCGGCTCAGGCTTTGACTCGTTAGAGCAGAGCTGGGCACTGCAGCAGTAAATGAAGAGGAAAATTGAAGTAATGTTGTATTATAAATTTATGATTTCATCTACCCGACCTAGAGCGCGCTGAGCGCTGGCGATGCAGGCGAGACCCCCCCGGGCAGCGCTGCCACCAGCATCCCAGCACAGGGCAGAGGTGGCATCCTTGCACCCCACTCCCAGCTCCTGAAGTTCCTTGAATTAGAGCAAAACTTCATGTTTTCCACTTGGTGAGGACAGAGGCGTTTCTCCTGGTGGAGCTCACAGCACTGTTAATGGCACTACGTACTCAGGAAACAATCCATTTATCAATATTGTCGTTTTTTAAAGAAAGAGGAGAAAAGATTTGTAAAGCTTAACTCTGAAAGACCTGATTTAATGACAGAGGTGATTAATTTCTAAGGGAATCCAGCTGTTGAGCTGTGAAATAAATAAGCAGGGGCTAAGCGGTGTGTACACAGTGCTGAAAGCCGCCGCGTGCTGCCCGGGATCGCGGGGCTGCTTTCCCCTGGCACTGCTTAATCCCATAATCAAAATTCATCCAAGCATTTTTATCTTCCGGTTTTAGGTTATGATTAATAGCACGTTCTATGTATGTATAAACCTCATCAGAAACAGAGGGACTTGCAGCAGCAGCAGAATAACTGTGTGATGTATGAGCGTACTAAAGGAATAAAAGCAGAGATAGGAGACCCCAGAAGAGCCACTCGGCTGCTAAACATGTGCTCAGGCTCCAGTGGTTTGGGTTGGAAGGGATCTTAAAGCTCATCAAGTTTCAACCCCTGCCACAGGCAGGGACACCTTCCACTAGAGCAGGTTGCTCCAAGCCCCTGTGTCCAACCTGGCATTCACTCGAGCATCTCTATTAACCAATATTCTCATCATAAAGCTCAAAAGCTGCCCGAGGCTGGGTGTGTTTCTGTGCCTATCTCAGAAGTTGCTTTCAGAAGCAGTTCTCATGGCTGGGTTTTACTTTCCTGAAAAATTAAAAGCTCTTTGACTCCCTGGCTCATTGCTGTTGCTGCCTCCAACTCTTGATGTGTTAACTGTTGTCCTTCACACTCCCGGGATAAAGAATTACTACTACCTTAATCTCCAACTGTCAATAGCTCTGAAGCAAAGTACATTCATTGTAAGCTCTCCAAATGTCAGAGCAAACCTGTGTTATGTGTTTAGCCTTAGCATTTGGCATTTACTCTTCCAGCTAACAAGTATGCACAGTCCTTGGACTTGAGATACCAGAGTGCATGTTAATTACCTGAGTGACAGGTCTCGTGCACAGAGCCCAGCAGCGAGCGAGCAGGGAGGGCAGCCAGCTCCAGGGGTTTCTGTTCAAGATAATTCCCAAACCTCTGGCAGTTTGGCATGAGCAGAATAAATCTTGGGGTTTAATACCTTCTGTAGCATCGCCTCACCCATCCTCCATGTCATTTTGCATTGTATTTAAAAAGAAAAAAACCCAAGCCCTTCATTAATCTTCAAACTCCTCTTTCTCTCTCTGTTTTTCTACATTTGATCAAGGTTACCCAAATTTTGTTGCAACGTATGGCCGAGGATACCCCGGATTTGCCCCAAGTTACAGCTATCAGTTCCCAGGTATGTACATTTCGTTTCCAGATTTACTTTTTCCCCCTCTTTCCTTCCTTTTCTTCTTTTTCTCCTGTTTTTTTTAACTCCATAGCTGCAAGCTGAGACAGGCAAGTCTGCAGGGAGCATCTCACACACCAGCAGATCTTTTTCCTATTTTGAAATAGATATCTATATATACATCCTTTAAATCCATTTTTTTTGCTAATGTGTAAATTGGTACTGGTTATTTGAAAACAAACTTCTTAAAACATACAGCAACAGAGATAATTTAAGAGCTATTACCCTCCCTTTGATGGGTTTTTCCTTTCATGTGTCTTATAGAGATACACACACAGAAACTCATACACACATTCCCATTCTATCCTGCGGTAAGTGTGTATTCATTACAAGTGCAGTCTTGGAGTGCAAAGTCCAACCTTCCTGTGTTCTTTATCGATACCTCTGGTGTCCTTCACAGTTTCTAGCCATGTGTTGATGGTTCAGTTTGGCTCTTGTTTGGTTTCCCCCTTTTCCATGATGTGGCTGCCAGCGGCCACAGCAGTGGGACCAGCTTGGAGCTGAACACCCTCATGGGGAGGTCCTTTAGGATGGGTGAGGATGTGGAGGGATGCTCAGCTCTACCTGCGGCACACTGGGGTGAAGATGCAGCCTCATATTTGGCTCTGGGTCATCAGGATGAAACGTTGTGTTGGAAGCATGCATGTTATTTACATCCATAAGATAGTGTCCTTGTGATGGTAGTTTCTGGGCTTTGCAGGACTAATAACACCAAAGGAGACAGTGCTGTTAGGTTGGTTTTTCCTTTCCATTTCAATTCACAAATGTTAGGGCTTTACGTAAAGCTCATCTGCCTCTTTCCCACCCATACTACACCCTCCCAGTGGGAGCCAGCTCCGAGACAAGCGGGTGGCAGAGGTCCAGGCTGGCAGGGTGCAGTGTTAGTTGAATTAAAGAGGAGGCTTCAGAAGGCATTTGCATGTCGTCTCACACTTTCCTTCTCCATTCCTTGTACCAGCTGATTCGTATGAAGCCAGCTGAATTAGAGGCACCTTTGATAAGTTAAATGATGAAAATCGGCAGCTCTTAGATGACTTTAATTATAAACATGTCTAAAATGAGCGTGTCTGCTGGCTGACAGCAGAGGCACCGTTTGTCTCCAGCCCTCATTTTAATAAGGGCCTGGTTTTTCAAAACAGGCCTTGCAGTTATTTGCTAGTTCTTTTCAGTCTCTTGCAGAGGTTGAATAGGCAGAAGAAAACCACAGTGGATTGTCAGCACTGAAAAGGAGGTGCATGTGCAGGGAGCAGGGCAGCCAAGGGGAGATGCTCAGAGTCCTCTCTAACCTTGCTTGGATTTCACTGCCCTATCGCTCTGCCCGTGTTGTTTGCTTCACTCCCTCTCAGATGATTTTATCCTTAATAGCAGTCAGAACCATTAATGGGGTTGGTTGTTAGGAGGTTTTTCCCAGGTGATGTGGGACTCTGGTCTCCTGAACCATGACAGGTCAGAGCAGTGCGGTGCACGGGAGCTTGGCCAGGGGCACAGTGTGAGGGGTTTGGTGTCCCCCTCACTGGAGCCAGGCATTGGGAGGGAGGAATGCTGGGAGCAGAGAGCCCTGTGCCATGGCAGCATAGCTTAGGGTGCACAGGAGTGTTCTGGGAGCAGGTCAGGAGTTGAGGATGGGGATGTGCCAGCACCCACTGCTCGCTCCTGCCATGGGAATGGTAGTAGAGATGCCACTCACACAATTGTGTTGGGCTGTGTCCCAGCTGCCTACGGGGCTCTGCCACCCTGCTTTTGCCTCTTGCTGCT
>NW_009938807.1:16960-30928 GCF_000696875.1 Nestor notabilis | reverse complement strand
GGCCCAGGGCCCATCCAGCATCCACTCCTCCTCCAGACGCTCCTGGGAAGGAATAGAGTTGACATCCTGATCAGGCAGCCATGGGAAAGGGTGTTTAGTGCTACGGGACAAATAGCATGAGCATGGTTCCAGCACAGTCGTCGTCCTCAAAACAGCCTGCACCCCCAGCCCTTCCTTTTGAGTGTTTTGGCACTTGCAGAACTGCCCGTGGGGCCCACGGTGCAACTGTGGCTTGGGGTGTGACATAGGAGCACGTGTGAACCCGAGGGAGAGAAATCTGAAATCTGTGTTTTTAATAAGCTCATACCCAAATGCTCGGTGTCGTCCTAAGAAAAGAGAAATCCTTGGCTCTTCCTGCAGGAGCATCCCAGGCAGCTCTGTCTGCCTTCCGGCTCCATGGTGCCTGTCTGGCAATGGGGTTGCAACCACAATGATGTCTATGAATAAGTGTAGATATAAAAGTAATACATGTAAATATCCAGCTGTGTTCCTGAGGCTCGTCACAGAGACCTGGCCGTGCTTTCTGCTACATACAGTGCAGTTGTGTTGTGAGCCCTCTTCTGCTGCTGGTGCCAGTGCTGCAGTAAACAAGGCTGGGCTGGAGCCAGGGCTATCCCTGGGGAGATTCATTGTCCCTGGGGGGTGTCATCACAGAGCTGTGCTGGTGGCAGTCACCATCCCACAGGCTCCTCGCCTGCCACTGGGCATTATTCTGGGTCCTCCTTGGGTTGTGCTGCCTATTTACTTCTTTAATAAAAAACCCAGATGGAATACCCATCTGAATGGAACTGTCCTGTTGGTATTCACTGTTGTCCCAGTGAAACAAGGGTACAGATGTCATGATCCATCTATTTGCATTTCCATACTGGGGCTGCTGCTGGCAGGTCCCCTGGATGGGTCCGATCCCGCATCCTCCTTTGCTCCCTGTCCACACAGGCGAGACACATGCAATCCTTTGGCGACTGCTCTATCTCCTCCCATCATGTTATTTTTCCTCTGTAACTCACTCCAAAGCCTTTTCTTTTCATTTTTTTTTTTTTATTATTGCAATCACTCCCTTTCTGTGTCTTTTTTTTAATTTCTGGGACTTATCTTTTCAGTTTAATCTATTAATTTCTGTTCTTATTTCACTTTGCAGACTATTTGCCGATTTCACAAGACATAATTTTTATCAACTAGTTCTTAAAGATGCATAACAAATTAATCGGGGTTTACTACAGTGCTAATGAGAGAGAGAGAGACAAAGCCTGGGTGGTCCATGTTTAATATCAATGTCCACTGAAAAATTGCTGCTCTTACTGGCTGGTTTGAATGACTGGACTCTTTAATTCTCTTTTTTAAAGGCTCCATATCCTCACTGCTTTGAGTTTGCTTTTTATTTCCTTTTTGATTTAATTGGTTTTTTTCCTCTGCTTTGTGATGAGTTTTTAATGCCCACTTGGAATGTAACTCACAAGGATGGGGATCAGGGGCGTTACGAAGGCATGACTTCTCACAAACTTCTTAGAAGTGATTTTATCGAGGAAGCAAAACATCATGATGGGGTCTCACGAGCAGCCCCAAAGAGAGGCACTGGCTCTTGTTAATACAGAGACATTGAGCGGTAGCACAAATCATCACCAGTGTCTCCTGTCACTAGGATCATTAGCAACACAGGGTTTAATTACTCAAAATGAGTGCCCTGTGACTGCAGGCATGACCCAGTGGCTGGTGGTTGTGGGTGCAGCAAACCCACACGTGGTTTCCCCTCTTCTGTTCCCTTTGGTTGGTGGCTCTTTCTAGAGCTGTTGTAGTTATCATAGAATCATGGAGTGGTTTGGTTTGGAAGGGACCTTAAAGCTCATCCAGTTCCAACCCCGTGCCATGGGCAGGGTCACCTTCCACTAGACCAGGTTGCTAGAAGCCACCAAAAACAGGGCTTGGGGAGCTGCTGACCTGCCCCATGCCTTGTCACCAGTGATGCTCTCGCATTCTCTGTGCAGTTGCTTCTAATTCCAGCCTTTGCTTGCAAATCATGGGATGAGCTCTCCCCTGGCAGCTTCAGCTGTGTCGCACCTCTTAATCTCCACCCAAATCTCAGAGGAGCTGCAAGCCCGTGTGGTCATGGCTCCATCCATTGGCTTCATTAACAAGACCAGGTTCTGGACTTTCGGGTAGCAAACACACATCTGACTTAAATCTTGGTTTTCTTGAAGTGTTTCTACCCATTTCATAAGTTTGTGAGAAGTAAATTGCATGCTTACAGTAGAACTGTAATGCATTTTAATGTTTGTTAATCCACTTGTTCAAAATGTCAGTGTCAAAGGCTCTACAATATACGGCTGTGCTGTTCATTTCATTAAAGATGCTTGATGTAATAATTGGTTAGTTTTCTTTTGACTTTCCTGCAGGCAATAGCTTTTTTTTTAATCTGTATGGCTTCTTATTATTTTGTTTGGGGTGTTTTGCTATGAATTGCTTTGCTTTTGTGAACTTGTCCTAGTGTGCATGATTTGCAAACATTTCGGCTATTGTGAATTTTCTCATTTTTTGTAAATAGTCCATCTGTGCTTTTCTTTTTTTTTTTCTTTTTTTCCCTTTTTTTTTTCTTTTTTATGCCTTTTCTCCTGTAAGTACCTGAGGTAGAAAAATCATAATAAATTGTTTACAATGGCTGTGCTGTGTTGCTGCTCTCTTAGCTTGCAGGTTTCATATATTGGTTTGGACGCACCAAATAACCAGTACCAATGACAGTTGAATAAAAGAATAAAACAACCATCACTCACAGTGTGTGACCCGGTGTTTGAAGAACCTGCAGATGAACAGTTACATACGAGGTGTGTTTACAGCAAAAGCTAAACCCAGTGCACTTGTAATTGGGGGAGAGGAGCAGCTCTGGGTCACAGTTGCAATGTTCCACCACTGCGGTCAGTGCAGACCATGCCAGCAACTGAGGTGGGTTTCAGCATCAAACCCGTAAGTGTATTAGAAACCCTTGTGGCCAGCTCTGCAGCACTAAAGGGCAGGAATCTGTTCCTGCTGTTTGGAAATTGAAGGGAAAATCAGGTGATTCCTGTCGCTGTGAGGGGCCCTGGCTGGGATGGCAGCCGGTGTTCTCGGTTATCCTCTCTTCCATCGTTACCTGCATGTTCAGGATTGTCAGAGCTACTTAGAAGCCTTCAGCTCAGGAATTTAATATTTAATTTTTTTTAATTAAGGGTTTGTTTGCTTGTCTGTTTGTTAAAGCTGATTAAAACCTTTGTGTATGGGCAGAGGTGGGAAAACCCGAATATTTCCACAAACTTCAGAGCTTGGGGAAATACACTTTTTTATTAATACTGTTCCTCCATAGTCTGCAACGCCCAGCCTTGGGTCACACTCCTGCAGTGCCTGGTGCTGTGAAAACCACACAAGATCAGTTCAAAGTCTAAATTGATGGTTTTCATTATTGTAAGAGTATTTAAAGCCAACTTTCTGTTAAATCTGTAGAGGTTAATTTGGATTCTTTCCTGATAGCAGTAACAAACTGTTGACTTGTCAGCCATAGGGGCTGGCAGGAGGTGTTCCTGTGTGGAAGCTATTTGTGATGCTTGTCTAGTAGGTCTAATCCTTATTTTCTGGGTGAGGAAATGGAGCTGGTACCAAAGACAAGGGTAATTATTGGATAATGACATGCTTAAGGCTTCTTTCCATAGTGACTGAGAAGAGATGAGGTAAGGAAGTTCCTGTATCTGTTACATAGGACACCCAGCAGTGTATGAGACAGCTCCTGCAGGTCTCACTCTTGGTTGGTAACCTCTTACAGGGAGTGCAGGAGGAATGGGAGGAACAGAGTGTTTGTAGCTTCAGCATACTGCAGAACTGATCATCCCCTCTGTGGCAGGTTATAGTGGCACAGAGTGATGGCCACACTCAGGAGGTGCAAGGTCTGGGAGTTGGTATGTTCAGCTCCTTAGAAAAGACCATAAACTAAGTCCCAGGGAGCACTTAGCTGTGATTCTGCCAGTTGATAGTAGCCAAGGTCTGGCTCCCAATGTGATGCACACGGTGCTTCAATGACCCTGAGACACATTCCCATGTACACAAGCAGCCAACTATCTGCTCTGGTGATGTAAAGCAATTTTAAAGTGGAGATGCTGCCTACACATGGCTCCTTTGCCAGTAGGGAGTAATGAAGTCAGTATTAATAAGAGTCAGCTCTGTAAAGCACTCATTTAAAGCGCCGTTACACAAGTCTAAGATTGTATAACATTTAGTAATGGGAGCAAAGTTTGTCTGGTCATGATACCTTAATGATCAAACTTAACATTAAGAAAGAAGGAGAAATTGCTGGCAGCTGCAAAATAGGAAGAAATATAAAAGATACTTTGAATTGTCTGTTCCGTTGGTTAAGCCTTGTAATAGTAAGAGATGTGGAGCAAAGCTGGAAATGTTTCTCACTCCTTTGTCTAACCATTAACTGCTTAAAATCTGCTCTACCCATCCCTGTGCTGCATGCTTTATTTTTATACCTTTAAAATACTACTGCATCTGCATGGCATAAAATGGTTTACAAAGTGCATTTGAATCTGCTGGAACCACCTTAATCACCACTTTTCCAACCTCTCCATTTCAGCCTCCATCAGTGGAAACAAAGCCCATAGACTGGACCTGGTTTAAAATTAGGATTTGGGGTTTCTTCTGCTGGCAGAGGGCAGGCTGAAGAGGGACCATTCACTTTGCAGGTGCCTCCCTGGAGTGAGGAGCAGCTGGAACTGCAGACAGCAAACTGAGAAATTAATATAGCAAAGCCCATAAATTTCCAGCCAGAAGGTGCTGCTTCAAGTTCTGCTTAGGTGACAGCAGCTTTTGTTTTGACACAGGAAAAAATGGTACCTGGAGGTGTTCCCTGACGCCGAGCAGAGTTTACGTGCTTTGCCTCTTGGGCATATTTTTTTGAGAAGAGCTGCATTTTTATAATGTAGAGAATTGCATAAAAGTCCTTTTTCGTTTCCCCACACCTTAAAATAGTCTCCTGGATGTTAAATTGAAGGTGAGGTTTTCAAGGGGTGAGCTGTTGATCCAAGTCAGTGGTCCAGCTTCCACCCATTCCCATGGCAGCACAGTGTGGCCAGTAACAAAGCTGCCTTTCCCCCTGTCCTGCCCCATCACCTCTGTGTGAACGAGGCTGCTCTTGAGGTTTTCTGGCTATGCACCAAAGCTGCCCAGATCCTTTGTTAGGTTTTTCTCTACTTATACCTTGGGTGACTGACTGAGCAGTAAGAACATCTTGAACATTGAACTTCAATGCTGATTGTCCTATTCTTGACTGCTCACTGATCCATGCGTGGAGTTTGAGACAGGCTTTAAAACTTCAGGGTCATTGCCCTGAAAATGAGTGATCATAAAGGGACAGGGAGGAGAGAAGAGAGGAAAAAAAGCCCAAACCTGCCCTTCTCTCTGGAGCTCTTTGTACTTTGGGGTGATGCTGCAGCAACAGAACTCCTGAGTGCTGGTTCCTGTTGTGAACAGGCCACAGCTGCAGCAACTGGGAAGTGTAACGAGACTAGCTATTCACAAGAATAAAGAGGCGTAATGCAAACACGCGTATGGAGGAAAACATGGATAAACCCTGTAGAATGAAGAAGATGATCTGGTAATGCGAGTTCTGCTGTGAGAGATTCCACGTGTCTGAGCTAGCCAGAGCACGATGGCTACTGCTTTTACACCTTATGTCTCTGTAGATAGAATTTTTAACTGTAAAGCTGGGGGTTGCAGAGAACTTGAGGAGATTCATCTCCTTAAAACAGAAAAACAGTCAGATGGGAATGTTTTTCAATCACACTTGGTAGGGTTTCAAGCCGATAATTAAGCTTCCACGTCCACCTTTGCCCAGAAGCAGTAATATGTAGTCGCTGCAGTGATGCCCTGAAGGTTTCTGGGCTCAGCATCACAATTCTCTCTCCTGACCTTTTTTATAATGTGGATTAGGAAATCCCCAGGGAGAGGTCCTCCAGCGAGGCAGTGGGAAGTTCCTGTCCCTGCCAGCTATGGCTGCTGCTGCAGCATCTGAGAGCAGCATTTGCTTGCGACTTCAATTCATGTAGGTTGTGAAGAGTTTCCTACCCTCTGATAACTTTGTCCTCTGATTAATTCTCTTCTTTTACATACTTGCCTCTTGTCTGCATTGAATTTTTCCACCTTCAGCCTCCAGACATTAGTTCTTTCTATGCCTTTGTTCATCATCGGAGATCTGTCTTTTAATAATACTTACCCAGATAGTTCAGGTCATTCATAAAAATTTAACCAAGCGGTTTAACCAAATAGCTCATTTTCTATACCATCGAAGCAACTGAAATGAGGCTTGGAGCAAATCAGTGCCACTTTGCTGAACTTTATATATATTCCTTCATGCGGTTCCATCTAACCTGCCCTTGTTCATTCAGCAGCAGGTGACTGAAATTCAGAGCTGCTGTGCTGCCTGACAGCTCGGGTACAGTGAATTCACAGGTATTCCTCCCCCTGCAGCGGTCGTTTCGTTTATACTTACCTTGTTTATTAAAAATCAATAGTAAATGTTTGGCTTTGGGCTTTCAAATGAGAAATGCTTTCATCGGAGCGCTCAACTTGGTATTAAACAGAATTGCTTTCAGGAGGCGATTTGGTTCAGATTCTCTTTTCACCCACATCAGCTGCATTCACTTGAAGCTCATAATTCTCTGTGTTTCACCAGTTACTAAATTAGGGAGAATCCAAATTACATATTGAGTTTGACTGGTGGGAGGTATAGTTTTCATAGGACACATCAGAGAAGTCTAGCAGATGCCTTGAAGCCGCTGTAGGATGGGAGCAGTTTTTAAGTAGAGTAAACAAACCCCATCAGCTCCCAGCTTCTGCTCTTTGGTTTGCAGTTGTTTGAACAAAATAGTTTTCTTAGAATAAACTATTTGCCTTTGAGAAGTTTCCCAGTTTTCTGTACGGTGAAATAACCGCAAAAGGGTTATTGCACTTGAAACAACACAGAATGATAATCTGGAAACAAACAAGGCTTTGTCTCACTGATGCATAAAGTAATTACTGGGCAAAAGTGCATCATTCTCATTTTAAAAGCCGTGGCCTGAGAGTGGTAACAGCTGAAAAATGGGTCATTAGCTGTACATAAAGTGGAAGTGCCCAATTTGAAATAAACTGTATTTGGGGTTTATTGTTTTGTTGAAATTCCAAAGCAGAAATATTTGTTCATAATAACATCCATCTGCAAACATGCATCCGGTGTGGAGCGCATTACAGTGCCTGACACGGGGAATTCTACAGAGTCTTGCCACGCACGGTACATTTTGAGCAGGAGATGATTGTGCCTTGGCTAACTGCAGTGAGCTGCCTAATGAGGCTTCCATTATGCATGATGGGCTGTAGCTGAAGTTCGCTAATTTTCTGACCTGGAGAAATAGATTTTAATAAGCTTGATGTAACACAGCGTATAAAGACAAAGGGAAACACTTAATGGGGCTGTCACAAGAAAGGACTCTGGGTGGGCTTGGAGGTGCTAAAAGTGTTAATAGAATTGATTAAAAGCTTAGGAAAGCAATTCTCATTGCCATGGAGGTCTGCCCTGCGCCTCGCCTCGTCCCTTCTGCTTGCTGTCGCGTGGGTGCCGCTATCCCACTGCTTTAAAGACAGACCAGGGTCGCTGGTATGAAACACAAGACATTCCAAGCAGCGCTTGGAACTGCCTCCACGTTCGATTCCGACAGCAAGAGCTGTGGGAGAGCTTAGGGAGAGTCTTCAATCAAATCCCAAAGAGTTAATTGTTACTATCTGTGATAATGAATTGCGAATGATTTGGTAGAATCCATATCTTTCATCAATTCTTGATTTCTCTGGGTGTATTCTTCTCTAAACATTGAGCATTTAATCTAAAGCTTCAAATAGTAGCAGGGTTTTTTCTTTCCCATTCTTGTTTCCTTATAGAAAGTTGGGGGGGAGTCTGAGACAGAGAGGCCTGAAAGATGAAGGGTTTAAACATAAAGGGATTGTTTTGGGACGGAGCTTTCCCTCGTGCATGCTCACCATTAAAGACTACATTCTGTCCGGTAAATTGGACCCATGCCTGCCTGCCTCCCAAAACAAAAAGCTACCAGGCTCTTCTGCTTCATGGGTTTGAGTCTCTGATACTTTTGAAATGAAGCCTAAAGATCCTACAAAGAGGATAACGCTGCCTAATGGAAAGAATAATGCAAGTGAGAACCCATTTGAAATGACAGCTGTGAGCCTCGCGAAGCCTTTCTGTGCTGATCAAAGCTGCTGGTAACCGTGTTTGAAAAGAGGGTCTCGGTTTCCCCCTCTCCTTTTCCCACTCAACCTGAGGATGATTTTATGTTCCAGACTTTGCACTTTTTCCCTGGGAGATGAAGTGAACCTCCTAAATGTCCAGAGTTCACATCAGCGCGCTGGGGAGCACCGCTGGTGTAAGAGGCAAAGTGGTTTGGGGGGGGTACAGCCTCAGAGCTCCATCCCATGTGTGTAGGGCCCCCTCAAACCCCCCCATAGAGACGTGGTGCTTCTGCCAGTGTGTGCAGATACTGCAAACACTCCATAAACACAGAGGGAGGATTCTGCTTGCGAGGTGCAGCTTTATGGTGCCTTTTATGTTATTCTCCATGCGTGTCCCATCATTTTGGTTATTTTCTGAAGTCTGGTGATGATTTGAGCATCTCAGCTGCTGGTTTTATTCTTGTTTTAAATCCCGGTGCTTATTGCTGAAGTATAAACATATGCCCTTGTGTGCCCCAAGTGCTTTAGCCATTACAAGCAGAGAAGAGTCTTTGCATGGTATTTTTTTTTTGTTGTAAGACCTGATTTCATGATTTTTGTGACTACTTTTTGGTTCGATTCCTGTGGTCTGGCTGTTTGTAGAGGACGGCGTCTTGTGTCCTGTGGAGGTGCAAGATATTTGGGGTCTTCAGAGGCTGATCAGAGCGGGTTTGAAGGAGTCAGTGGTTGCTCATAGGGAAAGCCAGGGCTGCACACGAGGGAGTCCTGGCAGCCCACGTGGAGCAAGGGGTAAAGTGGTTTTCAGTTGCTCCTGGTGGCCTTGTAGCCAGCTTCGGGCTGGGGTAAAGGACAAGTCAGTGATTTGGGAAGGAAACAATCCCACCAGAGCGGGATATGGAGCAGGAGGGACCGTGTTCTTCCCCAGAAGCCCTTGATCCCCTCGAGTCCCCTGTGAGCAGTGTCCCTCCTCAGGCACTGTGGCTCTCACCAGATTTGTTCACAAAGCCTTGGAAAATCCACTAAATCCCAGGCTCTTGGTGTTCTCTCCTGTGTGATGCTGAGTGCAGGGCTCTGCTGCCTGGCCAGATCCAGCCCTGCTCTGGGCTGCCCGTCAGTCCCCACTTCTCCAGGCTCTTGAGCCTTGGGGAGGGCAGTAGCTTGCAGCCAGCTTCTGTCTAAATCTGTCACCTTAGGGCAGAGCAGTTAAAACCAGATGTGTCCATCTGCCCTCTCACAAAGCTGCTTCAGTATTTAAAGTGAAACTATTGATGCGGGAAGCAGAGAAATTTATCTGTGAAAAATTGAACTCCAAACACTGGCTTTAGCTCGTTCGGAGCAATGAGAGAGCATGAAATTGGTGTGAATCCTCAGGGCTTTCCTGGACACTGTGTGAGCGCGTTGCAAAACATTTAGTGTAAAATATCTTCTAATTGCGAAGCCTAAAGTGGGCACTTTTGTCCTGTTGAACAGCTTTGGCATCTGGCTTTCTCTAGGCAATTGAAAGCAGCAGATACACAAAGAAGAACAGGGATCATGTCAGCGGGAATTGGAGTGCCTTAAACAGACACTGAATGAATTGATCTCTCCACCCCTTTTGATCTTCCAGTTGACTTCAGAGAGCAGAGGGCTGGGACGGAGCTCGGTGCTGACTGATACCCCACAGCCCATTATGGCCCCTGGGGTCCCCTGTGGCCAGCAGTCCTGTGTCCCCAAAGGCACTGCTCTGTCTCCTGGAGAAGCCTGCACTTCCCGGGCATTGCTAAGGGAAAACGTGGTGCTGCAGGTTACACACTGGGTTCTGCTGGCTAACGCTTCTCCACCCCCTGCTCTGGCCTTTCAAGGTGTCCCCAGTACCTGTGCTGGGGTCCCCATCAGTCAGAGCAGGATGGATCACATCCACTGCCTGGGGAACAGCACCCAGGAAGGTGCCACTGGGACTTGGTATCTGCATCTCACCCTGTTTTAAACCCCGGTGCCAGGGGAGGGTACTTGCAGGCACACAGCCTTGCCCAAGCATCAGTGTGGTCTGGGGGACCAGAAATGGGCTCTGTGGACAAGCAGGTTCCTTCTGGGGGCTGGCAACCAGCAAAAGTGCCTGCTAATGCTTTCCTCTTCAGTAAAGAGCTGCAGATGGCTCAGCTCCCAAATGTTCATCAAATGATGCGACAACACAGGCGGAAGGGTGGTAGAGACAGCAGCTTTTGGAGTACACAAAACAGGTTCAGTGTTAATTGTACTGTCACTGTGGTGCCATCCTTTGAAGTCTTTGCTGGTGTGGAAGTTTATAAACAAGGGGAGGCAATAATACAGTGTGACCAAAGTGCTTAAATAATGCTCTAGGGCTGGTACGAGAGGAGTTACAGAGATTAGTGGTGGAGCTTGAGACCAGAACCTGTGAGCAGCCCGGCTGCACCCCTGGCTGCCTGCAGACGTCTTTCTCAGGTCGTTTTGCTTCTTTGTGCCTTGTTTTATCCCATTTGCGACGTGGGGACAGCGTCAGCTGCTGATCACTGCTGAGAGGTTCAGGAGCAACCACCACAGAAGTAAGTTAGCACAGTTGTGAGCAGCATTAGTGCGCTCAGCAGCGTGGGGAGCGAGCTATCAACGCAGTGCTTGGCAGATGTCATTCCGGTGGTGGGATTGGTTACTTTCGGTACGTTGGAGTGGTTTAGGGATCCTCCGGTGATGGAGCCAGCCTGGGAGTCTGTATTGGTGAGCAGGTTTTGCCAATGCTAATCAATCCCTGGTTCTGTCTCCCGCTGCAGGGCTGCAGCATCCCCGGGCAGAGCACGAGCAGCCCATCACACTTGAGTTGTTTGGAGTGCCATGTCGTGGAGCTGCTTTTATCTCAGAACCGGGATAATGGCTTTCTTTGGGATGGAGGGATTAATTTTTCACACATCTGTCCCCTGGAATGCAATAACAGAGCCTTTGTTCGGGCTCTTTTGTTGAGCACCTTCTCCACCCTTGTTATTTCATCATTCTTTTGCATGGCAAAACTTTTTGTCCTGCATTTCAAATAGATGCTGAGCGTCCCTGGCAGTCGAACAAGAGAAACAAACTTTCCAGCCCCACTTTTTATGCTGTTTGCAGCGGATGCTGGGTGATTTGGAGGGTATTTGATTGGTTTTGGCAGAGGCATTTTATTCCATGGAAAATCCACAGCTCCTCTGATCCCTTATTGATGGTTTAGGGAGCCCCCAGAGTCTCCAAATGCGATTTGCTGGTGGCCAGCTGGTCCTGGACGTGCCATGGGAACTCTGAGGACACTGCTCTTGGGACGTGGGCAGGGAGTGGAGGAGGAGAGGCTGTGGGGATGGTGCCAGCTCTGCTCCTGCCTAACCCACAGCAGGAGGGCTCAGGGCTTGGCTTGGGCATGGCTCTGCATGGAAGTAAAGACCCGGAGCCTCAGCCCTTGTCCTACAGATGCTTTCCTCCCGTTTGGAGGTTTTGCAGGTTGATTTGACTATAACACTGAGGTTTTCTCACACCAGCATATCACAGCTCCAGCCCTAAACATATATTGGGGGTCCCAACCGGGGTTGACAGCTCCATCACCAGAAAGGAGTAGTTTAGCACTTGGGTGTTTGGTTATAATATTCTGCTATCTGGATGTGCTTCCTCCTGCAACCCACTCCACAGATTGTAGCAGTTCATCACATCATAAAACCAACCAGATTCACACTGGCATTAAGGAACAGGATGTGCTGTGTGGTGCATGGGCTCTGCGCACAGGGAGCAGCAGCCTGGGGTAACTGGGCATACATTTACCTCTACCATTTTTTTTCCCCCCACAGCCCTATTACCATATTTAAATGCAAGTATGTCTTTTTTTAACTGCTGTTTTCAGTAGCTCCAAGTCACCCTAGCCTAGCTGTCCTCTGCTCCTTTCCTCCTGGTAGATTACCAATAGCTGAGATGATAGTGCTAGAGGTAACGGGGCTCGTAGTCTGCTCATGTCTCTGGGTCTCGCTCTTCTCTCTTCCTGTCGCCTCAGTTGTTTCTCTGTGGTTCTGCAGCCTTGCAAAGCAGCTGTGATCAAAGCCCTGGAGCCCACTCAAGGGGCAGGTCCTGTGGTGGGCACTGTCCCCAGGGTTGTCCTGTTGGCAGCAGTTGGAGCTCCCCAGAGACCCTGCCGAGGGTTTGGTTGCTTTGCAGCAAGGGGGGTTTGGGGTTCTTGCCAGTCACCTGGACCTTGCCATTGCCCTCTTAAAATACAAATGCTTGAAGTCAGAGCCTCTGGCAGACCTTTGAATATTGATGAAGTAAAGAAACTAACCTGCAGTCTTACTAGCAGCGTTCCATTCCTGTGTAAGGGCTCGGGCCCCTGTAGCAGGGTGTATGTCTTAGAGCTCCTTGATCTGCGGCTGGTTTGCTTTCAAGAGCTTTTTCCTTCCTTCCTTTCTTTCTTTCTTTCTTTCTTTTTTAAATCACATTCCAGTGATTTTTTTCCTGCTTAATCCCAGCAAATCTGTGATCTTGACATGAGGACCTCCTCATATTTTTCCATTACTGCTCTGTCTATAGATCAGCATGTTATTATCACTTGCAAATAAGCAAAGAAGAGAATTCCCTGTTGTTTTGGGAAGCGGTCTGACCCCAGCCGTTCCGGAGCACGGAGACATGAGCTGAGCACCGCAGCTCTGCCGCCGGGCTTTGGCGGTGTGCCGTGGCCAGGCACGGCCAACGCATTCCTCTCTGCCAAGGGGATTTGGGCCACCTTTGTGCCAGCAGACACCGCTGGCAGTGGACTCCTGGCATGGGCTCCATTGATGGCAGGGAGAGCCGGGATGGCAACCTGCGGGAGCGCCGCCCCTGCCCCGCACAGACTCGCGGTACCCGCTGGCTTCTGTCTTTACCCTTCTCCTTTTCTCCACGGCCAGGTTTTCCGGCAGCGGCGGCCCAGGAGCAGCGGCAGCCGTGGCAGCAGCAAGAGGATCAGGTAGGGGGGCCCGTGGAAGAGCAAACCCTCAGAGTGCAGGGTCAGGTAAAAGCTCTGTCGGTATTCTGTGTGGCTGCAGCTCTCCATCATTTCTCTGATTTTTTCCTCACACTTATCCCGGGGACCTGAAAACAAATGATCAGAAACTAAAAATCATATAAAAGAATTAAATCAATCAATTCCAATCCAAACCCAAACTACAAGCAGAGGCCATGGAGCACCTTGCAGGAGATTGGCATAAGAACTGCCAAACCCGGGGTAGATATTCTGATTTGTTTCTTTCTTTATTCCTTTATTACGTTGGTTTCTTTGTTTCTTTGGTTTAAATTCGAGGTTATAAAGGACACCCCCCAAAAAAAAAAAATTAATATGTGGTTTTGAAGAAAAGCTTTGGTTCCTTATGGAAAGCTGGTGCTGGGTTGAGGTGGCGGCAGCAGCACCGGGTGCTCCCGCCATGCCTGGAGCCGCTCTCACCTTCTCCACCACAGCCAACATGAGGGCACCCCGGTGGTGAGGAGACCATGTCCCCTTGGAGACAACGTCTTCTGGCATGAGGTGGTCGCCCCAGCTGGCATTGGCCACCCCTGTGTGTTGGAACCCAGCTTGCTTCCATGAGGAACATCAAAGCTTTCCTTCCTGCCCTTCTGAAAACCTTTATTTGTTTCCCCTTAAGGGAAATAAATAAATCGTTGCCAATTTACGACCTTAGGTTTGAAATTCAGCTGAACACGGGAATCGTAGCGCTTTGCTCAGGTGATGAAGTGCAGTGCAGCCATCAGTGAGCTGTCAGCCCC
>NW_009938807.1:5301-16929 GCF_000696875.1 Nestor notabilis | reverse complement strand
GCTCGTGGCGGTGCCAGAGCAGAGGCTATGGCAGCGGCTCTGCAGCTCACTCATGGCACAGTCCTGCGGCGGGGGCTTCTCGGAGGCTTTTCCGGCATTCCCGGTGCTTAAACCCGGCTCTTCCTGAAAAGACCCGACCAAACCGCTGCGTGAGGGGTTGCGAGGAGGGCACAGGCCCAGGTGTGTCTCGAGTGTGAGCCTGATGCCATGGAGGCCAAAGAAAGACACCAGGAGAACTCCGTTCCATGCAAACTGGCACTGCTTGCAGGCTACAAAGGATTATCTGTACCAGTTTCATCTTGTGGCATGTAGAGAGCGCCTAAGGGGTGACTTGCCAGACTGGTTGTGGGGATTCCCCATCTCCCGGCTTCTCCTTCTGCCCCTTCATGGAGGGGAAAAAACCAAACCCAAAGAAAACAAAAAGAAAAAGACAAAAAGAGATTGGTTTTGCATATGATTTCAGGAAAACAGACTTCATTGTTTCTGCCTCTTCCTCATGTTTTGCCCTTCAGGTTTTGTTTTACGTGCAAACAGAGCTGGTGAGTTGCCCCTTAGCAAGGCACAGAGGGTTTGGCTGGATTAACGTTGCTTCCCTGATGATTATTCCTTTTTTTTTTAATCGGAGTGCTTTTGGTGCCCATTACAACTGAACTGAGCATTGATCAATTCTGTGCCTGAAAATCATTTGTCTTTAATTTGAGTGTCTTTTGGTTTTCCTTCTGTTGGGTTTCCTGGTTTTGGTTTGGTTTCCTTTTGGTTTTGTTCTTTTTTTTATTTGAACTTGCAATACGAAACTAAATCTAACCCTAAATTAACAGCACCCTTTCTGGCAAGTTTAAAGAGCAGTATGGTGTTTGGAAATGTCTTTCAAGCCTCAAAATTGCCTGTGTGCACTGAACTGGCAAAACTGATTCAAAATGAACCCCCCTCCCATCCCCAGCCCTGAGATCTCAAGGAGGAAGGTGGGTTTGTCACCGGCCCGGTTCACATTGGCAGCGGAATATGCCCTGGGAACAGTGATGTATCACGTAGAGTCATTTCCATCCAAAGCCAGTGTTTGGAAGGGACATCCTGGGTTCGCCACTTCCATCCAGCAACGGTAGTGAATTGTATTCAGGAGCAGTCAAGAACAATCAATCTTGCGCTAGAGTATGGGCCCGATTCATTACAAGAAAAATGGTTGGGGTTTGGGGTTTTCCCTTCTTTTTCTTGGGTTTCTTTTTCCTTTGCAAATTCGCACAGCCCTCCTTCACACGTGAAGCACAGTTGGCCCATACTGGCTCCTTTCTGCCAGGAAATGGAAAAGAGCTGGAAAACACCCAGGCAGGCACATCCCACCACCCCTCTGCTCGCTGGGCAGTGCTTTGTTGAGAGGTCCCCATTGCTGCTGCCCCTTCTGCAGCACTCCAGCCCCACCAACTCACTCCAGATTGACCTTCTGCTCTCTGGCCCTAATCCTATCCTATTCTGCTGGCTCTTCCCCACCTTCTTGGTGTCACTGCCAGTGCGGTGGCTTTGCAGCACCAGAGCTCATGGTGAGCCACTGGAGAGCATCCACCTATGGGTGTGCATCTTGGTCTTCCAAGGAACCCGCAGCCCTTTCCCTCCATCCCCCTAGGCTATGGTATGTGGGCGCAGACCACCTTCTCCCTGGAGTGATATTTCTCCTCTTAGGAAACCATCCAGCAAAAGGAGCCCACGCAGGGGCAGTTACCTGCGTGGGGGCATCTTTCCTGCCCTCACCCCTTCTTCTCCTATTGCAGCATGTGAGGATGCAGTCACCAGTTTACTGTGCTAGATAAACAAGTTCCTTGGTCTATCACAGCAGCTCTCTGCTACAGCCAGCAGAAACAGGCACTTCCCCTTACTCGTGCTCAGTGCCACTCATAAACTGAGGTCTAGCCTAGCTGCTCACGTGCAGCAGGGTGAGTGCAGCGATGCTTCTCATAAATCATGTCCCCAGGTGACATCCCAGTGACAGGGCTATACCTGAGGTCCCTCGAGCAGGCAGAGGGGTTTGGCCACATCCCCTCACGCCGGGTGGGACCGTGCTGCTGAATCCTTCAGCTGCTTGTGACAACCTCATCCATTCTTGTATTTTTTTTTAATGAATTGGGACCTGAGCCACGGAAAATGAGCAAACTTGGAAGTCTGAATGTGCAAACTCCTCCTAAACAACTTCACTATCAGTGTCACGTTTCTTTTGAATTCACCTGACATATTTTACGTGTAAAACATTTTTGTCTTGTGAATAAATACAATCATGGGGGGCGGGGGGAGGCCACACATTTTTGACATGCATTTGACATGGGAGGGATTCATTTGGCAGGAGAGCGAGACAAGGAAAATTTGCCAGGAGAGGGTTTTCATTCCTTCCTCTTTGGTTCATTGGCAAGTCTGAGATTTTTCCAGTTCCCAAACTGTTGCCACCAACTATTCCTCCCTAAGGACTGGAGACAAAACCCATAAGGCCATCCATAATCCAGCCCAGTTCCCACTGCTCGGCACTGGGAGGAGCCGTGAGCGGTGCAGGCTTTGCCCACCAAGACAGCTGGTGGCATGCAGAGGTGGGACAATGCAGTGCCACAGCACCAAGAGCTGCTCCCCCTACCCCAACCCTGGCACATCTGGATTTTGGGCGCCAGTCCCCGGCTTGCCAGTGCTGCCTTTGAGCCCTGCGCCCCGACAACCCCTTACTGTACTTTATACTTGCCAGCTATAACAAATCTCGTAACGTGAGCTACTGACCTTGATGGTGAGTGTGAGCAGTTATGTTTTGTTGTTTTCTCTCTTGCTTGGTTGGGGCTGCTGTGAGAGAGGGTGTCTCTGAGGCATACTTTCCGGCCTCTCTTACACTCGGACGTGCACACC
The DNA here is from genome assembly GCF_000696875.1 of Nestor notabilis. Classification (NCBI taxonomy): domain Eukaryota; kingdom Metazoa; phylum Chordata; class Aves; order Psittaciformes; family Psittacidae; genus Nestor; species Nestor notabilis. The sequence continues at coordinate 14,058 of NW_009938807.1, read as the reverse complement.
TCCTCTCAAACACTCTTCTGAGCGCTCTCAGCGGGAAGGTTTGTCCACACCTATTAATCCTCTCTCAGTGTCCAGCTTCTTGTTAGTAGCAGCTGGTTGCATGTTTTTTGCTTGTTCGGACGAAACGGTTCGAGAAACGACTCATATCAACTCTTGAGAAATGTCTCTATTTTTTTGTACACTTTCTTTCTTTTGATGTTTTTATTAATTTCCCTTACTTAAAAAACAAAACACTTGTCGTCCCGTAAAACATTTCACATCTCCCCTTGCCTGTTCTTAGAGTGTATGTATCTGTGGGACTGAACTAAATGCATGCACTGTAGTAGTCGTACTGGTAGCAGTAGATGTAGTTGTAGAACATGCATTGTTGAGTTGATATTATAGGTATCATCAACGTGAACTAGCGTGGCAGATAAAAGCATAGCCTTGGTCTGATTGAAAGTGTAGGGCTATCAATACAGCAGAGAGCTGCTGATGGCTTGGATCCATAGTGCCCTATTCGTTAAATCCCATTATCTGGAAGTTTCAATTGAAGCTGGCTGTAGGTAACCTACACCCTCTGTACAAGAACCCGCACATGCTCTTATGTTGATAGGAAAATTGCCTCTTTTTTTTTCTCAAATTACCCCCCCTAGGAGTTAAACCACTGCCTGTAACGATATTCTCTTCTTTTTATTTTGTATTAAAAAGAACCTGGGATATTTTTTAAATCATTTTACAATCATGGTTTCTTCATCAGCCTGTTACTCGTCCATGTTAGCCCATAGAATCATTCGTTGGCAGTCGTAGACCAGATGTGCCCAACGCAAATCACTCCATTTGGGTATCTAAGTGATAGTGTGTGTGTGAAGCAGCTTCCCACAGACTGTCTTGAGACACGAAGCCATTGGGTTTAGGTCATAAACCTTAACTCTCGTTATGCAGCCGAGACTCTGAGCGAGTGATGGGTCGTGCTCATTGCCATGTCACCCAGCTTAAGGAATGTTTTGAAATGAAGATTTCACATTTCATAAATAGCAGCATGAGGACGTTGAGGCAAGTCCATCATCTTTGCCATCAAGCCAGCACGTGTCTTTGCTTCCTGTGCCCAGGTTTCTGTGCTAAACTTCTTCCACAGATGAAGCTGCAGCCTGTAAATTTAACAGCTGGTAATTGAGATCCTGCATTAGGCTTTGGATTATTTGTTTGGTTTGTTGCTTGACAGAAAGATCCTGCTGGGACTAGAAAAGATACTGTCTGGCATGGTCACACCTTCCCTCCTCCCCCCAGCCATCCCCGTAATCCAGATGGGCTGAGCTGGAGCATCTTCCCGCTCCGCCACGGGTAGTCAAGGCAGGCTTTAGCGCACGTCTTCCAGCAAGCACTTGCAGAGAAGATAAAATATCCAGAATGGGCTTTCAAAATGTAATTAAGGATTTGTATCCGCTCCTTACCTCTAATAGAACATAAAGTAAATCAACCAAACAACCGCGTGGATGGGGCTGGCGCGATGCAAGCCTGTGCGAGGCAATCTGAGCCACCCCTATTGCTTTCCTTAGTGCTGCCAGGGAGCTGAGACACTTGTGCATCGGGGGGGGGGAGAATAATTTCCCCCTTAGATCTCAATCTGCCAGGGAGACAGGAGACCCACTGTTTAATGCGCCAGGCATATGATGAAGTGAGGAGTGTATCTAAAAGTCAGCAGAGCGACAAATTGCATGGGGCTTAGGAAGCCTTGTCTTACACTTAAAGAAGGGGCTCTAAAAATTTAATCTTGTCATTAGGCACCCATAGTGTTAGTAAATTACGGCCATAAAAAGTGGGACAACGGCTGGTCTGTGCGTGCGGAGGGAGAGGAGCCGGCACCAGCTCAGAAACGTCCTAAGGAGCGTTTCAAAGAGCCAGCGATGAACCAATTTGGGATTTATACGGCCCGTTGATAGGGCTCCCTTGTGGCACAGCGGCTCTGATGGAACTGCTCCCCCTCTTTTATTCTACTATATAAAAGTACATAAAGTTTAAGGCGAGCTGTGTAATCTCAAAAGCCAGAACCTAACAAGTGGACCACTTGGGAGCAGCAAGCGGGCTGGAATTTCTCACTCGGCTGGAACCGCCGGTAATTACGTGACAGAACCTGGCGGCAGATGCATCAGGAAATTAATGGCTGCATCACATTTTATCCTTTGCTTATCTTCATAGCAGAGGCTCTGGGGAGCATTGCAGGGGGCCTGGCAGGGAGGGAGAGATATGAGGGGACCCCACGCCATGGGGGGCTTTGGTGAGGGATGGACATAGAGGAAGTGTTGCATGTTAAAGAGAAGGAACAGCAGCCAGGCTCTGGTGAATACACCATGCACCTCTACTGAGTGGCATGGCTCTAGAGGAGGCCACGCTGCCTTTCTGTGGGTGGTTTTGGCCTTGTTGTGGGCAATATCCTCTTTTCTGTAAGCATTGTAGTTACTTGTCTGACTGTTACCCCAGTTAACAAAGAGGGAGTCATTTTTCAGCAGTTCTGTGCTGGTCCAGGGTGAGAATCACACATCCTGCAGTGCCAAGGAGAAAATTCAGTAGACCTAAAACAACTGGGGGAGTTCTGCTGTTAGGCCTTGACCTAACAGCAACAGTCGTTTCACAGGGCTCCTGGCTGAAGTCTATTGTGATTAAAATACATCAGCTTTAATCAATAATTTTGTAGTAGAAAACCTTGTGCACTTGCTAAATTATCTCCAGTGCAATTAGTGACCACCTCTGAAGTGCAAGGCTTAAGTACAGTGGAAGTTAATCTTGAATGAATTTAGCAGCTAACTTTAAATAGTCTTTTCAATCAGGAGAATTATTTTCAATGAGCAAACACTCCGCGGGAAGCGGTGACAGCGCAGATGCTGCTTTGTTCACCCTCATTGCCCGTGCAGGGACCAGGTCGCTGGTGCTTTGGACCGTTCCTCCCTCGCTGGGCAGCTGTGCTGCAGCCCTGCAAAGCCCTGCATCAGCCAGTTATCAGTGTTCCATTCCCTTTCTCCTGGTGGAAGTGGAGGGATGGAGCTCTTGGCCATTGTAATTGGACTTTGTTCCGCACAAGATGCAGACGAGTTGTAAAGTTTGAAACAGGGGCCTTCAGCATGAATTGTGCAGTGTGATGAGATCCTTGGACCCATGAGCATGTCTCATGTGTTTTAATCACCAGACACATAAAGTACTCACTGAACTGAGGGGTGACTTGTCTGGCAGCAGTCGCAGGCTGCTCCCCATTAGCGCAACAACTCCTAAATGGGGCGCAGCGCACATTTTACGGACATACTATTGTGAGTATTTTCATGCTGATTCTTTCCCCAAGTGCTTTAAAAGTAAATACACAATTACAGTTATTTTTTTCTCTCTTTCTCCTTTCTGAAATAGAAAACTGAGAAAGAAGCAGTGGAGTTTTTCCTTGTAGCAGATGTTAGCCTGCATCTGGCGCTGGATTAGCTTGAGCATGGTGGATTAGTAGTTGCCAGAGAATGCAAAATTGGTCTGCAGGTATAGAAACTTGAGCTATTTACAAACAATAAACTCACGCAGCAGGGTCTTTTTAAGGGTGTTTCCTGACAGTGAAGAGCCCAGAGTGTTGTTCCGTGAGGACTCTCATGTGTCTGTGCCCAAATCCTCTGCTGCCAGAGGCTGGGGTATTCAGTGCTGACAGCAGAGCTGGTGCCACCAGCTCTCCCCCAGACACTGTGTGCTGGGCAGCAGCTTCTCTCAGTGTTTCCTTGTTGGTGGGCTCAAGTTTTCCCCTGGGGGGGGGATGTTACCAGCCATTCATGCCATTGAGGACCCCTCGCTCCACCTTGCTCGACCATGGCTGTTGGTGCCTGTCTGGCCAAGCAGGGCTGCTCTAAGTGCCAGCTCCTCTCTCTGTGCAGGCGCCTCGTGCAGACTCTCCCACAGATCATTGCACATAAAGCACTGGGGGTTGTGGACAGGATTTCTCTTCTGTTACCAGGATAACCCCCCTGTGCTCCCTCACATCCATCCATCCCGCTGGGGGTCCATCAGCAGTGGGAAGGTGCCCCCTGGGCAGTGCCCTCGTGCTACGGCATCTTAAAATATGCAGCAAAACAAAGACCAGCTTTTGTTTTAATTTTCCCCCTGTATTGTCTGTTATTGTACAAAAGGCTTCAATTTAAAATTAACAGGAGTGATAGCCAGTTAATGTGGTACAGTGGGAGGCCAGAGTTTCTGTTGCTATGGCAATGGAGTTCGGCTCATTTGTTTTGTAGATGAGTAATTACTACGCAATTAGAGTAGGCTAAAAATAAAGGGGCCTTTTGTTCCCTGTTACTCATTAATATTAATAAAAGACCTGTCCGGGCTGTGGTAAACAATTAATGCGGATGTGGTTGCCCATGGTAAAAGTAGCAGCAGCTTTCGTGTTCCTCGGCGCGAGGTGGAAGCGCCAGCGTCGCCTGGCTCAGCTCTTCTTTCATTTGAAAGAGAAGAATTATTAGAGAGAGGTCTGCGCTAGCGCAGCATCAACAGCTTGAGCCTTGTTTGCCACTTGGATGGATGGTAATAAGTGTTAGAGCTTAATGTGCAGGCACAGACAGCAGGTACCGTGCTGGGGTCAGGTCCTGCGAAACAGGGAGCATCCGAGTTGGGGATGAGAGAAGCACAATGGCAGCAGTTGCCTGGTGCAGAAATCTCTCATTTAACCCCCTCTAGCCTGGTGTTGCCCAAGGAGAAGCCCAGGGCAGTGCTGCTGCTGGTGCCTTCTCCAGTGGGCAGCACTGGCTGCAGGGTGCCCCAAGGCAGGGACTGCTCTACTGCAGAGCTGGGGCTGCTGAAAAGGCTCCGATGCAGTGTGTTAACAACCACTGAGCACCAAAAAAGAGTGAAAGGAAACGGTCCCAAGCACTTGGTGTGAAGGATGTAAACGTTAAAACACAGCAGATTTAAAATTAACTGTAAAACCAGTTAAATTGACAGAGAAACCTGTTAGGAAGATGACTAATGGGGTGGTTTAGTTACGTCTCTGTTTTATTTGTTTATCGCAAGGCACACAGTGAGCATCCGTTGCTGGTGGGAAGGACAACAGAACTGAGCCATGCCAGTCTGGTGGGCACGGGGAGGCTGTGGGCTGGGCACCTCATGGCCCCAGGGTGCTGAGCACCCCTGGAAGTGACCATAGGTAAGGTAGAACCTCTCCAACAGGCAGCAGAGGCACTAAGTGCCCCTGACCCAAACCTCTCGAGTGCTGTAGTGGGGGCCAGGTTGCAGCCAAATGGGAGCTGCATCCCTCCCAAACTGTTTAACTAATGGAGGGAAGCGTAGTACAGCCTTTGTAAGGTCGACATTTGTTTGTTGTTAAGGATCTAATTAGAAACATGAGAGGGAGCTGAATGGCTGCTTGCTCGGCTAATTAGCGACATGCACGAAGACCACTTTGAACTTCAAGGACACAAAGCTATTAGCGCTTACATCAAAAATGGATTAAACTTCTGTGCTTTTATAATGATTAAAGATGAGCCGCTCGAGAGGAAATCCTTTTGTAAGGCTGTGACAAGAGCTGGCTCCTGATTGCAGCTCCTACAAGCAAAGCTTTGTGTGGCCTCCGTGTAGCGCTCAGCCCGGCGCGAGGGTGACACTGCTAACTTGCAGTATGGAAAAGGTGATTAGGCAATAAATATTGATTGCTTGCAGAAAATTGCAGCCAGGCTGGAAAGCGCATTTATTTGTGCTGCTACGTAACTGCAGGGCTTAGAAAAGATGAATGCATTGAATTTTGTCTTTTCTTCTGCGAATAGGTGCAAATCGACAGCTTCCAGGTGTGGCCGATGCTTTGGATGCGCTAACCACAGTATTTCATAGAACCAGAGAATCCCAGACTGGTTTGTGCTGGAAGGGACCTTAAAGCTTATCCAGTTCCAACCCCTGCCCCGGGCAGGGACACCTTCCACTAGAGCAGGTTGCTCCAAGCCCCTGTGTCCAACCTGGCCTTGAACACTGCCAGGGATGGGGCAGCCACAGCTTCTCTGGGCACCCTGTGCCAGAGCCTCAGCACCCTCACAGGGAAGAGCTTCTGCCCAAGAGCTCATCTCAATCTCCCCTATTCCACTTTAAAGCTGTATTTAGCAGAAGCAGGTGCTGCTCATGTGCCTGCAGCATACATGAGAGGGACAGTGGTTGAATTTTCAGCTTGCCTAAGCTTGTGGAACCCCACCAGCTCTTGCTCTTTGCTCATCTAAGGTAGCTTAGTGGTTAATTTTGTGTCCCTGCCACCTGCTCCACACCGTGCTGGTGCACGAGTCCCCGTGGTGCGCTGCGGCTCTATCAGGAACAGTTGCCACGAGATCCCAACTTCCATTATCACACCGACGTGTCCAGCTCAGTTCCCAACAGCTCGGGCTGCTGCGGGTCCGAGGGGTGCGAATAGGTGTCAGCATCCCTGCGCAGGGGCTGCGCTGGGCTCCCTCCCCGAGCTCTGCTCACTTCCAGCAGTAATTGCTGAGCTGGAAACCTGTTCACCACCCACTGCTTTCTGTCGTTAGCCCTGCGATATTTTGATGTGTGAAGCTGTTTCCGAAGGGGCTGCAGAGGCAGAACAACCTTTTAAAGTGTGACTGCAGATAGAAAATAACATACAAATAGTACCTTGTTTCGGCAGGTAGCTGCTCTTGGTGTCTCTTGGCTACATCACCACGTATTTTACTGATGAGCCTGACAGTTGTTTTATTTTTCTCCCTGCAGGGCCAATATAGCTGCAGGGGAGGGACAACTGCTGCTGCTAACCCGGGGCTGCCTGGCTGCTCCCCATTACAGAGCTGTGTCGGGGTGACAGGGGAGGCACAAAGCTCATGGTTTGATTTCCAGAGTCAGGACTGAACTGGCTGTCAGAAACAAGACGTCTCCAGCTCTCAGTACTTGCAGAGGAGCTCTGTCTGCCACAGGCTTCTCACAGAGAGGTGTTTGCTTTTCAAGTCTGCTCGGGAAGAGCAGAGCAGGGAGGTCCCCATGAGAGATGTACTAAATGGCACCTCTAATTGTAGCACAGGGTTTATTTGTTTTTCTGGTTTGTCTCCCACTTTCTGTTCCAGCTAGTTGGGAGCTGTTTGTACGTTGTTCCTCCCCAGAATATCCGTGTGTGTGCAGCTCATTATCTCTGAGACATTTCTTAGTTGGAGCATTGATGTGAATTGGAGGTTGTGCCGTGTGCTGCCTCAGACATACAGCAACACAGTGTGTAAAAGCACAGATACAAGAAAGTGACACTTGAGCCTGGCCACAAACGAACGTGTTTGTGCCTCTAGCTGGAGCTGTATGCAGTGATGGGTATAGAAAAAAAGAGCCATTTAATTCTCAGTGCTGTGCCTGTGCGCTCTTGTGGCCTCAACAGGCAATGGAGGACCAGGAGCACTGACGTCTTATTGCAGACTGGCATTAATTTGTACATCCAATCTTGGGTAAATCACATCTTGCTTGTTAGCATCTCTGAAAAGCACGGGACAAGCTCCCATTAACTTCAGCCATGAATGCACAAAGAATCAGTGTTGGCCAGGCTATGTGTAGCCCGGGTGCAGTGCTAGCTAATGGCATTCGTAAGGCTCTGAGCACTAATGATGTCAGGTTTGCATGTGGTGGTGAAGTTTCCCTGCAGTCCATACTGTGGCTTCTTATTTAAAGTGTCAGCATCCCACTGCGCCTGCTGGCGTGCTGGTCACGCACACTGCAACGTGGTGGCAGTGCTTATGGTACAGGGGACACGGGATCCCCAAGGTAGGGTGCAGTCTTCCCTGCTCCAGTCGCCGTGGGTTTACTGTAGTGTCCTCTGTAGCGTTTGTGTGGGGGTCATTGCAAAGGCAGGACACGAGGCTTGAATGCTTGGGAATACGGTATTCCTTCTGCGAAAATCTCCTCTTAAAATCCAGCTGTAAATCCCAAATGGCTCCAATTAAATGCCCCCAGACTGTGATACAGTCCCCTGTCCTAGCTCGGCTGCTCAGGAACTGGCTTTGCTGAACCCATCATAGGCAGAGGGATGGGCAGCAGTGTCTGCAGATAAATACCACCACTCACTGCTGCCAGCAGGACTGGGGTACCTGCTCCCCATCAGCTCACCCTGCCAAGCTGCTGCCAAACAGCACCTCCCTGCCCTTGCCCCTGTGCCCTGCTTGTTTCCATCCCTGTCAGCAGCGTTCCATGTTGTTCTATCATTTACTGCTTCGAGCTGGAAGATGATATTTGCAGCGTGTTATATGAATTTTTCATAAAGATAGAAAAACAGCCTAATCTTGTGAGCTTTGAGTCTTGGTAGTGGGTAATGGCTTTGATTTAAAGCATTTTGTCTTAATGATAGTTATATTGAAAATTTCCTGCTGCTTTCAAGCACATTTAGTTATTATCATAAACATTGATGGTAGAAATGCCTGCCAAATTGTGCGTGGCTGTTTATGGTAGATGAGAGAGCCATCCAGAAATTAGAGAGCTGGATCAACAAGTTGTCAGGAAGCCTGTTTGCACAGAAAGCCACCCTGGGGCCGCGGAGACGAGGCAGGGACAAGGAGGGCATCAGAGGACAGAAGTGCAGATGTGTCTCTGCGGGGTGCAGGCAGGGACGTGGGTGCTTGGGGACGGGGAGAAGCTGGGGCAGTTCCAGCCGGCTCCGTTCTGCTCTCTCAAGTGCAAAATGTATTTCTGGCTGGGATAACAGGGCGCTGTCGCTCATCCTGATGTGTCCTGCCTCTTCTCAAAGAGGAGATCCAGTAACTCATGTGGTGGTTTCTTGCGAACTCGAGGTTTTTCTTG